>NC_056732.1:1398051916-1398111916 GCF_019279795.1 Protopterus annectens | reverse complement strand
AATGTTTTGAGCGTTAGTGTAGGACTGTTTAGTCTACACCACTGTACTATTGTTCATGGTGTTATATTATATCAAACCTTCTTCTAATCAATGCATACTCTATCTTCTTGTTCACTAAGCCAGAAGCTCAACGTCCAAGCAAGTTTAATAGCAGCAGAGTATAGCAGCAAAATCATGTGGCAAAGCTTTCTTACCTTAGTGCAAGATAAGAAAAAATGAAGAGATGTAGTGATTATGGTTAGAGAGAAGTTTGGATGGGAAGCTTCCAAAGTTAGAAAAGATGAACAAGGAAAACGGGTAATAATGAGCATGGCAATGGAGGGAAAAGACATTGAGCTTGTGTCCTACAATGAATAAGTATCGATAATGGAAAGACACTACTAAAATGTGCTAATGTAGTATAGAATTCCGGGCAGGAAGGTGATAGGTTTGTAAATTAAACGGAGGGATTTCAGTTTGTAATGGAGTCTGAACTATGTAGATTATACAGGAAGCTTGAATTGAACCAGAACAATGGAAAGAAAGTGATAATAGTAAAGGTGATATAGAAGCTGGAAGTAGAGGATGTTTAGAGAATCAAAAGGGGAGTGAGAAAGAGCGTGAGGGAGACAGACAGGTAGACTTTGGGCTTTACTTGTTCCAGAGATGAAAACAAGCATGGTACTTATGTGAATACAATATTTTTGGATAAAAAGTTAAGGGAAATTGCTAAGATAGAAGTGTTAGATCAGGCTATACCAGATCGTGGTATGTTACTATTAAAATGGAAAGTACAAGAAGGTAAAAAAATATCGAACTGGAATCCAAGAAATTGGAAAGAATTAGAAGCATTGACATGGTTAAAGTGGATAGTTGAACTGGGAGTGTCTGGAACTTGGAGAATTTGGTAATGGAATGGTATTAAGGCAACTAGAATAACATGGATAACAATAAATGCTGTGTAATACTTTGGAGCTCCTCCCTGGGCTTCCATTGAAAATTGGCTCCTACCCAGTCAGACTTTTCCAGTAACCAAATGTCAGTAAATAAATAAATGGAAGAAGAAGAAGGTAGATAAGCTTGTTGGAAGAAGGATCACAAGACTTGCAACAGTATAAGAGATAAAAGAGGGAGAGAAAAAATATATCCAGATTAAAAGAATACATTAACGATTTAGAAAATCAGATTCAGTCTGAGCTAAGTATGAGGGCTGTCAGGTCCTGGGCAAAAGGTGAGGTAGAAGCAACATTATTCTACTTTAAATAAACATAAAAATGTTGTGAGTTGTGGTCATAAAAAAGGAAAATGAGGATAAGGCATACAGTAATAAAGGGATCCCCCAGGAGTTCAACCAGTTTTATTCTATTTTATATTGTGAAATTCAAACACAGGATGCAGTACTTGCTGACCTCAAGAGGCCAGCAGCGAGTAAGGAAAAGCAAGGAAAAATGCTTATTGTCTGAGGAGAGATTATGTAGGTTATAAGATAACTAAAAGCAGGTAAAGCTGGATGACCTGAGGCATACCACATTGAATTTTATAAAACAGTAGCAATAAAATTATCAGCTATCCTCATGTCAGTCTACAGTAATGTACTAGACAGAGATACTTTCCCAAAGTACAAGATAAGCAATTTATTGATGACCCAAAAAAGTTTTATAGAGAATTGAGAAACAGGATAAAAGGAATTGAAAGACCACCAAAAAAAGAAGTAGATACATTTTGGAGAAATATTTATGAAGATCCTGTGGAACATAACAACGATGCTAAATGGATAGAAGTAAAAGAAAGAATAAGAAGTTGAAAGGTACAGGATATGAAATGGGATGAAGCAATGGCCAGAGAGATTGAAACAAAGTAAAGAAAAGCCTCTAAGTGGAAAACCCCAAGCTCAGATGCAGTACCTAATTTCTGGCTAAAAGTATTAACATCTTTACACGAAGATTTAGCCATGAGTAAGAACTATTTATATGCACTCCCCAAACAGACACCAGCTTGGCTAATAGAAAAAAACAATGCTTCTACCTAAGAGTGAACCTGCAAGCTGCCATAAAAACTGTAGACAAATAACTTGCCTTCTGACGACATATAAGCTATACAACGGAATTGATGCCGACAGAGTTTATAGTCATTTAGAAGAAAACTCAATTATGGCAATAGGACAAAAGGGCAATAAAAGAAAGTCATATTGAACAAAGAATTATCTGTTACTAAATAAAATCACAGTACAGAATTGTAAAACGGAGAAGAATCTAAGTATGGCATGGATAGACTACAAAAAAGCATTTGGCAGTATCCCACATTCATGGGTAAAAGAGTGCTTAAAAATGTATAGCATACACCCCACCCTGATAAACTACATCATAGTGACCATGAAACAGTGGCAGACCACTTTGCACTTAAGCGGTAAAGGACAAATTATTATTCCAGGGATAAAAATTCCAAGGGGGATATTGCAGGGTGACTCTCTGTCACTGCTTCTATTTTGCCTTGCCCTTAAGCCATTAAGCTGTCTGCTTAACAGATTATGCCATGGCTATAATTTGGCACCCAGAAAGCAACAGTGTGTAAAAACTTTTCATTTTCTCTTTGTAGATGATTTAAAACTGCATATCTCATCAGATGAGGAAATGAAAGTATAACTGCAAGTTGTCAAAACTTTTTCAGATGATATAAGAATGTCATTTGATCTTCATAAATTTGCAAAAGCAACCTTTAAAGCTGGAAAAATCACTTGTAGAACCAAACAAAGTAAGATACACCACCAAACGCTTCCAGCCCAAAAAGCAGCTAAATATGAGACACCAACAAGTTGTATTAGCGCTTTCATTCACATTTAATGCAGAGTGAACTTCTTCAGAAACCAGTTTCTGAAGAAGTTCACTCTGCATTAAATGTGAATGAAAGCGCTAATACAACTTGTTGGTGTCTCATATTTGGCTGCTTTTTGGGCTGGACGCGTTTGGTGGTGTATCTTACTTTAAAGCTGGAAAGCTGCAGCACCAAGAAAACAGTTTGAAACAATAATCTGATATAAAATAAATTGAACAAGAGGGAGTGTATAAATATTTGGGAATTGATGAAGGATCAACAATAAACATGAACAAATATGAATAAAACTCAGTAAGGAACATTTTAGAAGAATAAAATTAATCCTGAAAACAGCATTGACATCTAGGAACAAAGTTCAAGCTATAAACCAATTTGCTGTTTCTGTCCTAACTTACAGTTTTGGACTGATTGACTGGCCCCAAAACGTGTTGGATAGATTAGACAAGAAAACAGGAAGGCTGCTTCATGCTCATCAAATGATTTATAAAAATGAGTGCATAGCAAGATTATATATTCCCCACTGCGAAGGAGGGATGGACCTCCTTGAAACTGATTACATGTACAGATCTGCAATCGTGGGACTACATACATATCTACTGACCTCACAGGACCCAAACATAGTGAAAGTTCTGAAGCATGAGGAGAATAAATCTAAGATGACTTCCCTGATTAGTCTAGCAGAGACATATTGGCATCAAGCAGGAATGGAAATCAAACCAGAAGTAGATAAAAATCAGGCAACCAATGAACGTGCCAAAAAAAACAATAGAAAAAATATAAGGTAAAGGACCAGATGAGAAGGCAAGAAATGTGGAAAAAGCATAAATATAGTTGCAAATATAGAAAGCTCCTGGAAGAACCTCATGTTGATCAGGATCGAATGCAGGAATGGTTAAGGGGAGGCAAATTCAAACCAAAAGATGAAAGGTTAATATTGGCAGCCCAAGATAGTGGGCTACATACACATTGTTTTACAAAGTCCATTGAATATGTTGGAGAAACAGGCAATGTAGGATTTTTAAAACAGAACTGGAAACAGTTACACACCTTGTTGCTGGTTGTTGCATGGTAATAGCAGAAGGACTGTGTACTGAAAGACATAATAATGTGGCAATATGTAACAACTTGAAGAACAGCAGCAAGAAGAAATCCACAACTGGCCACTGCACAAACACAGGTTTAATAAAAAAACTCAAAACTCTAGCGCCTCGACTTATGGAGTAATACAAAACACACAGCTTTACACAGACTTTATATAACTCCATTCATCAATTAGTTATTCAATTACATAGTAATTGTTTCCAATTAATCTCTAAATTTAAGCCTACAGATACCATAATATTGAACTTTAAAATATAAACAGATTCTTTACAAAGAAGTTTGTCCTTAATATCACACATTTCACCAAAATTTTCATAAAAACTTGCTGTAAAACAGAAGCTTTTAACAAAGAATGATCAGCATTATGAACTGTTTTGAAATGCATTGCAACATTACTTTCTATGTTACCATTCTTTATATCTCTTATATGTTCCTGTATTCTTACTTTAACTTTCCTTTTGCTTTCTCCTATATAAAATAAATTACAAGGGCAGCTGAGACCATATATTATCCCTTCACTGTTACATGAAAAGCTACCACCAGGAGAAAACTTAATACCATTTATTTTCTTAAAATTTGTAACAAAGAAACATATAGAGCAACCACCACAAGGGCGAGTGCCCCTCATGGCAGGAATTATGTACAGTGTCTCATTAGGCATAGAGAAATAACTAGAAACCAAAAAATCTTTCAAACTTTTTCCTTTTTTTGAAATACAAGTACTGTTTGCTATTATTCTCTCCAATTCCATGTCCTGAAGTAAAAATTTCCAACAGCTATGTAATATTTTATTAATCCTATTGCTCATACTATTATGCACTGAAACAAAATATATCTGATTTTTGCAAGATTCAGTATTATTTCTTTCTCCATGCATGACATTTTGACACTGATTTAACCCCAGTCTAAATGCTTCAGCTTTATAAAGACTTCTTAACTGCATTGTAGTTATAACCCCCGTTAATAAACATGTAAAAAGTGTGCCTACACTCTCTTACAAAATGCCCCCAATCACTACAAATTCTATGCATTCAAAGAATCTCCTCATAGGGTAGGGCCTCCAGCAAATGTTGGGGATGAAAACTAGCCCCTTACAAAAAAATGGAAATTATCTGCAAATTTCCTATGTACTGATGTCTTAATGCCCCCATCATTAACACCCTCAAGAACTAAATCAAGGAAATGAACCATGCTACCACACTGTATGTCATCAAATTTCACACCTTAAACATTTTGTTCTAAATCCAACCAAAAATTCATAACATTATGCCTACCACCTTTACAAACAAAAATTAAATCTATGTATCTGTAATAGGCAATACCATTATTTTTCACAAACGCATGCTTATACAAATAGTCAAGCTCAAAAAGTGCCATGAACAAATTTGCATACATGGGGGCAAAAGATGCCCCCATGGCAGTACCATGCAACTGGTGGTATACACATCCATCAAAGACAAAAATGATTTAATAAACAAAATTGTGTAAGTTCTATTATGTAACAGGACAGGGGAGAATTGCCCCAAAAACCAATTCAAGGCTTTAATGCCATCCTGATGTCTAATACTAGTGTATAAACTTTTCACATCCATAACCACATAGTACATATCACTACTCCACTTAATGTCCTGTATTTTGTCCAAAAAATCAAAAGAGTATTTTATATAAGACTGTAACTTCATAACATGAGACTTTAAATATTCATGTATCAGTAAGCCTATATTGGTCAAAAATATATATATAGGCACCAACAATAGGACGACCAGGAGGTTCTGCAAACTTTTATGCAATTTAGGCAAACAATAAAAGGCAGGTAATTTACACCCACCCACATCAAACTTTCTATCAACATCCCCTCTGGTCAAATAACCTAGTCTGACCCCCTTCTCTAATAACACCTTGTATTGTGTCATAGCATTATTATAGTCAACAATATGACACTTTCTATAAACATCCTCATTCCTTAGATGTTCATAACACATGTTGACATATTGTGTATAACGTAAAATAACTATTTTGTTCCCTTTATCAGAGGGCTTAATTATAATATCTTTCCTTTGACTTAAATCAACCAGTGACTTCCATTCAGCCCTACTCAAATTATATGTAACATCTTTATGATTATCAAAACTATCAAACAGTTGTATTATATGACAGTTAAGCATGGCAAAAAAAATGTTTTATTGTCTCATAAACATAAGGGGGAATAAATGCATTTTTAGTGGAAATAGCATGTGTATCTAACAAACAGTAAGCATTAACATCAAAATCTGACATACAACAAATAAAACGTTCATCATTGTCATGTGACATACAAGAAATAAAACTTTAATTCTGTGAGTCAGCATGGTCAGAAACTTCAATATTCCTTGCATTGTCTGTCCTATTAAAAAATACTTTAAATGCAATTTCCTAACCAGGAAAAAAAAATCTTGTTTTAAAATGTGAAGGTGAGGAATAACTGTAGGTATAAACTTTAAACCAAATTGTAAAATATGGCACTCATTGTCATTTAAATTGCAACCTGACAAATTCACTAAACAGAATTAAAAGACACGTTATCCAAACTTACTGGTAAATTTTCAGTTCCATCTACCTTGTTTAAAATTAGGTCTATAGTCCAATCTAGTATAAACATTCTGTCCCTGAAAGTTATTTCTTTTTCTGTTCTGTTGTCCACTCTGGTCATCTCCCTGTCTACGAAAAGTTTGCATAGCTTCCGGACACTGGGCATTGGGAAGACGTGGATATGTAGATTCATCACTGTCACACCCACTTGTTAATCCATCAGAAGACGCAAAAGTTACTGAATGTGAATGTTTTAAACCCCCACTTGAATGAAAATTTTTCTTCTCCCTCCTTTCATTAGTTTTGCAAAGAAAAGCACGCTTATTCTCATAATCACGAGAATCCCTCTTGATTTTACTTCTCTTTCTCTCAATCAAGAGAGATTCTAGTTCTCTAAGCTTGCCATTCAAGTCCTGTAACACCAAATCAACCTGAGGGAGAACAAGCAAGGAAGACAGGTTGGAAAAAGTACGCTTTATATCTTCCTATAACTTTGCTTCAGCATGTCTCTCTCAATGAGAATAGAGACCCATTTCACTTGCACAGCGGTGCGCTGCTGCCACCCAGCGGTCACAAAAGGTTTTGTTGGCATCATTAGTTAAGTCAAAGGGGGTAGTGGGACTTTTTAAATGCCCATAAACCTCTAGGGGTTACTTTCAGTTCTAAGTAACGCTATAAATCCAGAATGTTTAAATGTACCTTAATTTCTGCCAGCATCAACTTCTCCAGGGTGTCACATAAATTCTGGCTGTCCACAGGTAAGCCAAGATTGCCAAAACCAGTAGTAGAAAAAGGATTACCAATCTTCGTGTGCCTCTGCCCCATCAACTTTTGCATATAATTTGTAAAGCTTCCACTTACATTTGTATTGGAATGTCCATTGTTAGAAGAGACACTTTGAGCAACATAATTGCCCAAGGTAGTCTGGGTTCTCTGAGATGTAGTCTGCATTGTTGTAGAATTTTCCCTTAAAACCCTTGGAAAATTACAGGATGGATCAGTGGCCATGATCCACCCAAAAATCTAGTATGTAATAACTTGAAGAACAGCAGCAAGAAGAAATCCACAACTGGTCACAGAACAAACACAGGTTTAATAAAAAAACTCAAAAGTCTAGCGCCTTGGCTTGCAGCCTTCCAGGAGTAATACAAAATACACAGCTTTACACAGACTTTATATAACACCATTCATCAATTAATTATTCAATTACATAGTAATTGTTTCCGATTAATCTCTAAATTTAAGCCTACAGATAGTATTAAACCTTAAAATATAAACTGATTCTTTATTATGTGGCAAGACTGTTGCACTGGGGATTGCACAAATATTGTAATACTGAAGTAACTGAAAAACACTGGAAACATGAGCCACAAAGCATCATCGAAATTGATGCAGTCTACATCACATGAGATCACCCATTACCAACAGTTCAAAAGATTGAGGTGAGAAGACCAGATGTAGTGGCCCATGAAAAGAAGACAAAAGTAGCTTTGATTATTGAAATTGCCACACCCAGCGAATACAGTGTCTTGCATACAGAGAGACACAAATTCATAAATTATCAGGATTTGCAGGCAGAAATGAGAGCAATGTGGAAGAAAGATACCCAGACAGTTCCAGTAGTAGTAGAAGCAGCGGGTCTTATAAAAAAGAATCTACAATTGTATTTAGATATGCTACCAATACATGTAATTCCATACGAATTGCAGAATGAGTCATTATTGGGCACATTGCAGGTGCTGCGAAAAGCACTTCTGGCTGGCATCAAAGACTGAAACAATACTAATTTCATGAACTTTAATTGTACTTTGACTTAGGAATAGGTTCCATTCCCAGCATGATATTAGAAACCCAAAAGACCCGTAGAAATTAAAAAAAAAAAAGAGAGGAAGTATGAGGAATGAGGATGGGGGATTCACTAGACACCAGGGATTACTCTGATTGGAATTTCTGTAATGGCAGCAACAACAGTATGGGGATCAGGGGGTGGGGACACACACTAGCCACCAGGGCCTAATAGATATGTGCCAGAATGCCACTTCAGCTATTACAGGGGTGAGGGGACAATGGGATGGCAGGCGGGTTGGGGACAGATACAGGTTCTGTGGTGTGTTTATGTAGTGTGTACTTGAGTGTTTGGAGGAGAGTGACTGTGGGGGGAATGCCAAGAATATGCCTACAATGGCAGATATGATAAGAACTTTTATCATTTCTTTAATTCATAAAACTGAAACTAGAGACATGCTTAATAGACAAACCTGAAAGTATGTAGAAAGTTAGAAGTTGTATATTATGAAATTAGTATACTGTTTATTATTATTATTTTATTGAAAAACAATTTGACTATCAAGAAGGGTAATATTTTGTTCAAAGTTTTAGAAATATATAACTTATAGTATAATATTAAAGATTTATATTTCAAATCTTATTTTAACACTGGATCATATTTATTAGGGAAATAGTAACAATTAAATACATAAACAAAGATACCCAGTGTTCCCAGCTATTTGCATTAGCAGTTGAACCTCTCCGTATCAGCATTACAAGTAATCCTGATATTATAAGTCTTTAATTTGGAAGGACTTTGGAAATGACTGTATTGCTTTGAAGATGATTTACGGTTTATATTAAAATAGAAATGCAAAGAACTAAACTGTCTAACTCTAGACATTATAAAAACTGTTTTCTATCTACAATAAGTAAAATCAGAAATTATTATTAAATATTAAAAAAAATGTTCTTTCAAAGAAACAAGATCATTTTCACTTTCAAAGATAAATTGTTTCAAATAGAATATATTAATGCCCAAACTATTATACATTACTCAAACCATTAAATTACCATTATCTTACTTAGCTTACCCAAATGAACCAAGAACAGCTTTTAAAATCATATAGAATCTTGATGGGTGGATATGTGACCACTGCCAGCATGGTGACATCCAGAAGACAGGATGACATCTTCTGTGATCTCAAGATGGCTGACACCAAAAAATGCCCATTAAGAGTAAAGTAATAGCAAAAAAGTGCAGAAAAGCTTATTTCAATAATTAATCCACAAAATACAACCTTAACCCAGGTGCATAAAGTAAGCATTCACTGCAGTCCTGTGTATGGGCTTCCAGCTTCCTGCCCACAGGCCACTTACAGAGCTGAGTCTTTGGCTAAGAACCACAACGTCCCTTCATCACCACTCTGTATGTGAACCAAGATGTTCCAGTGCTTCTCTCTCCATGCTAACTCCCTTTCACACACATTACAATTTACACACACACACACACACACACACACACACACACACACACACACACACACACACACACACACACACACAGTTCCCAGGAAAGGCCAGTACTTTTCACTAGTTCCCTACTGCAGTCTTCCTGCTTTTATATTGACACTGTAGTACTGTCACTACTCTGAGTTAGGTCCAGAAATGCCCAGTTACCAGATGGTCTTATCAGTTAAGGAAAATATGTAGTTGTTCACATTAATTTCTTTTGCGGCTAGTTGTCCTAAGCAGTCTATTGGGAGACATGTACCACTCAGCTTATTAATCAGCTATGTAAATAACACGTGTGTAAATATATAAATATAATTATATATTATATATATATATATATATATATATATATATATATATATATATATATATGTGTGTGTGTATATATATATATATATATATATATATATATATATATATATATATATATATATATAGATCTAATGGCTACCAGCTAAAAGAGCTTGAAGATCAATAAATTAACTTTACTTGAATAATAAAGAAAGGAATGCAGATACAGATTGAAATATGCACAGATTAGCACATACAGAGAAATACAATGAAAGGCAAGAAATATTAAAAAAATGTGTACAGACAAACCTATGCTTCGGATACCTAACCTCCCTGGCCATTTTGTACTGTGGGTATATTGTCCTTAGCTGTCATACATTAGATAAATTCATAACTAGTGCATAGATGGGTCCACCACAAACAAGTCATCAACTCCCTAAAGCATAGCATATAGTTATCTACAATGTTACCCAACCCACAGCAGTCATCCCATGATATTATCTTCCTGACTCCGAAAAATCAAGTAAATCAGTTCCTTGACTCATCATAGCAACAGTTCTCAAGAACAAAAACATAATTATTAACTTGTATCCAAATGTGCTTCCTTCCCTTCACTCCACCCTGGTGTCTTAATGTTTTACAATCCATTAAGTGGATCAGCAATTACACCTCAAAAGGTAGTTGCTGGTCTTTCCTGTTTTTTTTTTTTTTGTTACATTTGCAAGAGAAGACAGCCAGTCTGGAGATCCTGCACACTTCAAAAGATACTCCCTGTTCTTCAATATTAAAAAAAAAAATAAGTTACACATTTCTAAGCCTTGAGAGCAATCATATTGACTGTGAATGAGCAAGAGAGAAGAGTAGTAATAAAAACACATTGTATTTTAAGCTTCCTTGTTTGTGTCTTGATTCTTAAGCATTGTATTTTAACTCACTTTCCTTTAGCCTGATATTACCTATGACATTACAAAGATCATGAGAAAAGGAATAATTATTTTTTTGTTTATGATTGACTCTTACATTTTACTTCCTTCGTTAAAAATGTTGTACACAAGATTCACTCCACATTTAGCCATAACTAGAAAAAAATTAAATTTATTTATTCATATATATATATATATATATATATATATATATATGTATTTATTAGTGCATGCAAGTAGGCATGTGTATGTATTTAGTTATGTTTATTTCCAGGGAAGTCAGAATGGTTTGGAAACCTGTTTGCAGTGTAGGCCTGTGGAGAAAACAAAGATGTATACAATATATTGCAACAAGTATGCATACAAAATTTAGAGTAGAGTCAAGCACATTTACATTTAAGATATACAGACAAAATAAAACATAAAAGGTAAGGAACATAACACACAATAGTAAGTGATGCTACAGTAGCAAATGTAGGAGACATGAATCGGCAAGTGACATGATATGTACTTACTGTAAATGGCTGTGCAGCCAAACTTATATATTCTGGAAGTATTCAGAAGAGCATATCACATTGCAGTAGAACATATCACCTTCTGGAATCAAATGCAGTACTTTTTGGAAGAATGAGGTTTGTCCAAGGCAAGTATAAGACAGTAAGAGGATCTTTGAGATGCGTAATTCATGGTATAGTAGCTATATCTAAAAAAGGTCCTATGTGATGACATAGGGACAGTAAAATTTAAATGGACTGGAGGCTGTCAGAGATAGAGGGGGTTTATCCATTGGAAGAGGTATCTTTAGATTTATGTGTTAATAAAAATGGAAATTCCCAGCAAATAACAATAAAATCATACACTTATTAGCAAACTACTTGTCACTGTCTATTTAATGTAGAACATATTACAATTTCATCAATATTGTTATTACATCCTTTAAATACATTATAAGTATATATTAAAAAAAATGGATATTCCCTAACTTTCCTATAAATATTACCATTAGACTTTGTTTACATGGTGGTGTCTCCTAACAAGAAAAGTAGAATCACAAAAGTCTTATTTATCCTAATCTACTGTCATATTTTTTAAATAATGTTGTTGTTGTCTTTCGACTTTTCCCGGTTAGGGGTCACCACAGCGGAACTCTGATCCGCTAATGATTGGCAGTAGATTTTCATGAACGCCGAGGTGCCAGCTCGATGTTCAACCTTCAGCAAAGGCACGCCCATTTACGCATGTCTTTCGAACACCCACCAAACCACAGGGAGGACATGCAGACTCCACACAGAAGGGACTCCCCGCACTCCAGCCGAGAATCGAATGGGAGAACCTCTTGCTGTGAGCCAACAATGCTACTGCTGCACCACTGTGGCAAATGTCATATTTTTTAAATAATAATACTAAAAAAATCTATTTATTTAGTATATACAAAATCGTAATAGACTTTAAATACTGTCATTCGTTCCTTGTATGATTAATGGCATTTTTCTTCCTAATTTAATTCATACTTAAAAACAGATTAGTAGATAGCAGTCTTTGTATACTGCATTATCTTTATTCAGGAGTTCCTTTTCTTAGAAATTTCTTCATCACAAAGGTTTTCTTGTACATAATAGAATGAGCAATTTATTATTATTATTATTAGTAGTAGTAGTAGTAGTAGTAGTACTGTTATTATTATTATAGTTTTTATTGAAATTGGCTTTGTGGCTTTGTCTCTGTGTGATTCTGTCACATTCCTTGACCACTCAGCTCTCACCTACATCCACTGGGAACCAATCATTATGTGGTATGCAGCACTTCAGCACTCTGGACAGTTCATATTGATGAAGAGGCAAGAAAATGAAGATGCAAGCTGTCATCTACACTCATTTTTTTTTTATTTTTTAAGTAAAATGCAACACAAATTCTGTATTTATAATTACAGAATTGCTGTTTTATTTTACTTAAAAACTAAAAAGTAAAAAATAAAACTATAAAAAAGATTGTTTTAATAAAGAATGCTTTTTTTGAGTCACTCTAAAAAGTTAAACATAAAGAAGAAGAGTGAAAACTTTGCAAAAGAAACACAGACAATCTGATTTCAGAAAAGCATTTGAGGTTTGTATTGCTGATTCCTGCTACTTATTCTGCTATCTCAATAACAGAATCAGCAAAACCAACCTCAAATGCTTTTTTAGAGTGACTCAATAAAAAACATTCTTTATTAAAAAATTGTTTTTATATTTTTATGTTTAAATGATAATTTTATTGTTGGAAATGTAAAAGTCTACATGTGACACATTGGAGCACACATTTTATCTTGGTCAAATGTATTCATATTTGGCAGGAATTTCAAAATTATGCAAACCATATGGTATGATAAGTATATTGAAAAAGGGATTATTTTGCAATGTCCTCGTTCCTGATTCTATAGCTGTTTGTCAAAGACTATTGTTATGGTACCTGTTAAAAACAGTAGAGAGAATTATAACTAAAGAAAACATCATATTGTCTCTCTTTTAAATAATTCATGAATATTTTACCTTCTTTTTTTATAAAAGGCAAATCTCTGTTATAAAATTAAACTCTAAGAATGATAGTTACAAATATTGGTCAACATTAAGACAGCATCATGATAAAACTGACTCTTGCTTTCTGAAGTAATTTCAAGATGTTCGTCGTCTCCCATTGCTGCAGTCCTGACAAATGGGTACTCCGCTGCCCACCATCGGCCCGAATATCAAAGGGCTAGAACCGGCGTCGGTCATGGGCACCCGAGACTGACGCAAGTACTTGTCAGTACAAATGCGCATGACCGACGCCATAACCTCAGTCTTTCTTGCCGCATGGTCCTAAGCAGAAGCAGTTTTTGCAAGTGCCGTTCGGCATTCTGGAATTGTCGGTTTTCGAGTTTCAGACCGGATACCAAGTTGGCTAAGTACCCTGTTGGGGATATTTTTTGTCTTTTTCTTGCCTCGGTATTGACGGATGTCAGAAAAAGTTAATAACTGTATTTCTTGTGGGAAACAGATTCCTCATAGGGATTACCATTCACTCTGTATTCCTTGTTTAGGGCCTGAGCACGATGTTGTTGGGTGTCGCTTTTGTGCTACTTTTAACAAGCGTACTATTAAACGTCGGTTGGACTGTGCTAGGCTAGTGTTTGGTAAACGTTGTAATTATAACATGCCGTCGGATTCTCCGACGACTGGTTCTTCTAAGAAGCGCAAAGAAAAGTCTTTGCGGTCCAAACAGGATGAGGCGTCCACTCCGGACGTCGGTTCTGTGGAACCACTGACTGCTTCAGTGGCTCCTTCTGACAGTTTACCTGTGTGTCAAGGGGAGCCTTTGTTACTGCAGGAAGTGGCTTCTCCTGTGTTAGGCCAGGCTGAGGGTGCTTCTTTGTTGTCTGTGGCTTCCTCCCCTCATAGGGTAGTTAGACCTCCTCCTTCTCAAGGCAAAGGCCATTCTAAATCTAGGTCTTTCCCTGCTGGTGCTCATCCCCAGGGTCCAGCCCCTAGGAAGCACATGTTAAAGATGGCTGAAGATTTGATTACTTTAATTAGAGGTTCCATGCCCCCCCCTGTGAAGAGGCCCAGGATAGACACAGAGTTGGAGGGTCTGGTTCAGTCTTCCAATGAGTCAGATTCCTCTGTGGAAGAGCTTCAGGATTTCCCTCCCTATTCTGATTCAGAGGCTGAGGACGCTACCCCCTCTGCGTCCCCTCCAGAAGATTTTTCTTTCTCTGAAACTTTGCATTCCATGAGGGAACATTTCCAGTGGGATGGCCAAGATTATTCTGATTCTTGTAAAAGGCTAAGAGAATTCTTGTTTTTACCTCAGCACAGGCCTTTGGCTATTCCCCCTGTACTGGATGTTGTTCAGGATGTATTTTCTGAGGCGGCCCTTAACCCAGATTCTCTGCCTCCTGCCCCAGTTAAACCAGATAGATACTACAGGGTTCCGGAAGCTCACAAGTACTTGTATAAGAGTCCTAGGGCTGATCCAGAAACTATTTCTCAAGGCCCCAAAGGTGTTAAGGCTTCTGTGGTTAAGAATCCAGTTCCTCTGGACAAGGATGCTAGGGCCCTGGATAGGTGGGGTAAAAAACTGTATACCTCTTCTACTTTGGCTATGAGAGCTTTAAATTGTCAATTTCATATGCTCAGGTATCAGAATTATTTGCTAAGTCAATTGAAATGTAAAGTTGATGCTTTAGCTGAAGGTGTTGACTGTAAGGAGCTTCAGGATTTAGTGCATGCTTTTGACCAGGTTGGTAAGCATTCTTTGCAGTGTGGTTTTGATGCTTTACAAGCTTCTTCCAGGGTGGCTGCTACTAGTTCTGTTGTTCGCAGACATGCCTGGCTTAGAGATCAGTCCTTGTCAGAGCATGTTAAAGCTCGCATTATGGATGCTCCTTTGCAATCTGATGTTCTTTTTGGCCCTCCAGTGGAATCAGTTTTGAAAAAATGGAGGAAAAAGCTAAGTCTATGCAGACGGTAAAAGACTTCTTACAGGTTCAGCCCCCTAAGTTCAGTAGGAATTGGCCTGCTAAGGGATGGTCTTTTCCCTCTTCGGATTTTCATTCTAGGGGCAGGTCGAGGCGTGGTAGAGGTAGGGCTTCCTCTCAGGGCCCTGTTACTTCTAGACCTTTGAGTTCTTTTACCCCTTCTGCTGGGGTGGGCAGGGGTCAGTCCTTTCGGAAGCAGTCCCAATGACCTGTGTCTTCAGCTGCCGGATTCTGCTTTTCTGGCAGCTCCTCTAGGAGGAAAACTGGGGCTTTTCAAACGGAATTGGCATTTGGTTACCCAAGACAAATGGGTATTGGACATTATAACTCGAGGCTACAAGTTTTATTTTCACACATTCCCTCCTTTCAAAGGTATGCCGGATGTGCCTCATCAGCAAAGACTGGAAGCGCAGGCACAGATTTTTTCTCTGCTCCGGTTGGGAGCAATACAGGCAGTTCCTTCTGTGGAAAGAGGCACGGGGTTTTATTCCCGTCTTTTCTTAGTGCCAAAGAAGGGAAATACTTGGAGGCCCATTCTGGATTTATCCATTCTAAACACCTTTCTGGAAATTCCAAATTCAAGATGTTAACACTGCAGCAGCTGTTGCCTATGCTAGGCAGAGATCACTGGATGGTGACTTTGGATCTCAAGGAGGCCTATCTTCACATTCCTATCAGGCCCAGTTGCAGGAAATTCCTGAGGTTTCGGACTGGGAATTTGCATTATCAGTTCTCTGCATTGCCCTTTGGCTTATCTACTGCCCAGGGTGTTCACAAAAGTCCTGGCTCCAGTAATAGCTTTTCTCCGGCTAAGGGAATTCAAATTTATCCTTATCTGGACGATTGTTTGATACTGGCTCAGGGCGAGCACGAACTTCTTCGACATCTGCAGTATGTGATGACAGTTTTCAGATGCCTAGGGTATTCTGTGACCGAAATAAAGTCCAGTCTAGTACCCTCACAGGAGATGTGTTTTCTGGGTGTGAGACTGAATACAGCTACTCAGATGGCATCTCTTACCCCGGACAAACAAAGAAATCTTCACCTATACTTCCAACAGCTATCCGTAATGTCCAGGCTGACTGCAAGGACAGTCCTTCAAGCCTTGGGGTTCATGGCATCTTGCATTCTAGTACTTCCCAATGCCAAACTGCATATGAGGAAGCTACAGTGGTATCTCAAAAGCGTTTGGACTCAACACAGCCACGGTTTGGATACTGTCATTCGGATTCTACCTTGCATTCAGAAAGAATTTGTGTGGTGGGCTCAGGAATGTCACCTAAACAAGGGACTCTCTGTGACCCAACCGGAGGCAAGTCAGATATTAACGACAGACGCCTCGGAGTCGGCCTGGGGAGCTCATTTCAAAGGAAAATGGATTCAAGACCTTTGGCCCCCAGAGCTGCTTCACTTGAATATCAACATGAAGGAGATGCTGGCAGTTCACTTTGCATTGAAAGCATTCAAGGATCTACTTCGACCGGGACTGGTGTTGATTCGAACAGACAACACAACTGTCATGTGGTACATTAACAAGCAGGGGGGGACTCATTCTTACCCACTTTGCAGACAAGCAATGCTGTTATGGGAAACTGCTTTGGATCTGCACATCACTCTTCGAGCACAGTTTCTGCCAGGAGCACAAAATTCGTTAGCAGATGTTCTGAGCAGACAGATGGTGGATCCTCACGAATGGAAGTTGGACCCTCAGGTATTTCTTCAGTTGACCATGGCTTGGGGAACTCCAGACATAGATCTGTTCGCTTCTCCTCTGAATTCCCAACTACCTCTGTTTTGCACAAGGCTGTTTCATCCGAAAGCCTGGAAAATAGATGCACTATCCTTCAGTTGGAGCAACCTTCACGTGTATGCCTTTCCCCCCTCTGCCTCTTCTTCCAAAGGTCCTGTTGAAAGTCAGGAGGGACAAACCTTGCATGATCCTTATAGCGCCGGATTGGCCTCGTCAACATTGGTACCCTCTGTTGAGGAGCCTAATTCACGAGACGCTTTGGTCATTACCACGGATTCCTCACTTATTGTCTCAAGCAGACAATCATTTTCTCAATGTCAGGGTGCAATCCCTACACCTGACAGCCTGGCGCATTCAGTTTTAGAGGATGGGGGCCTTCAGCTCCCTCAACAAGTTTTAGATGTCCTTTTGGAAGCCAGGCATCCTAGTACTCGAAAAGTTTATGCTGATAAATGGAAGAGATTTTTTCTTTGGAGTTCAGCTAAAGGCCTTGATGTCACTTTGCCTAATTTGAGTTGTACTTTGCAATATTTGACTATGTTACTGGACAAGGGTTTGTCCTTCTCTTCTATAAAAGTGCATGCTGCAGCTATTTCTGCTCACTATGATGGTGATCCTCCTTTATTTTCACATCCTTTGCTTAAACAGTTTCTTAGAGGGGCAAAGAATATAAGACCCCCACGGAGGGCTCCTACTCCTGCCTGGGATCTTAATTTTGTTTTGGAAAAACTGACTCTGCCTCCTTTTGAACCTGCAGCTACGGCTGAATTGAAGTTGTTGTCCTGGAAGACTGCTTTTTTATTGGCTGTTACTTCTGCTAGAAGGGTATCTGAATTACAGGCTCTCATGACAGTGGAACCTTTTCTGATTTTTCACCAGGACAGAGTTTCCTTGCGTACTAATCCTACTTTTCTGCCTAAGGTAGTTTCTAATATGGCATTGAACCAATCTATACATTTGCCTACTTTTTATGCTAACCCCCAAAATGAAGGGGAAAGAGTTTTGCATTCTTTGGATGTGCATAGGCAGTTACGGTATTATTTGTTCAGAACCAATGAGTTCAGGAGATCTCAACAGTTATTTGTTTCATTTGCTGTGGCTTCAAGTGGGAAAGCTGTCTCGAAGCAAACTATTTCCAAGTGGATCGGCCATTGTATTGCTTTTTGTTACTCTCATCATGGAAAGGAGGTTCCAGTTGGGATCAGGCCTCATTCTACTAGGGCTACAGCCACCTCTACTGCTTTTTTGAGAAGGGTAGCTACTAAAGACATTCTGGAGGCAGCTACTTGGAGTTCTGTACATACCTTTACAAAGCATTATCATTTGCCTCTTTATTCTAGGTCTAGGGCTGGGTTTGCCACTGCAGTCTTGCAGGGCATGTCTGCAGCTCCTCCTGCTATTTAGTTGGCCGGCCTCCCTTTTTCCGTTGCTCTGGGATTATACCCATTTGTCAGGACTGCAGCAATGGGAGACGATGAACATAGTACAGTTTTGTACCTACCATAAATGTAGATGTTCGAGGATCTCCATTGCTGCAGTCCTATTTTCCCTCCCTCCTTCCCCCTTTTTCTTTTTAGATTGGGGTTTTTGGGTGGTGTTTTTTTTTTTGCATTCTGACGTCTGAGGCAAGAAAGACTGAGGTTATGGCGTCGGTCATGCGCATTTGTACTGACAAGTACTTGCGTCAGTCTCGGGCACCCATGACCGACGCCGGTTCTAGCCCTTTGATATTCGGGCCGATGGTGGGCAGCGGAGTACCCATTTGTCAGGACTGCAGCAATGGAGATCCTCGAACATCTACATTTATGGTAGGTACAAAACTGTACTTTATTCTATCAGTAAATTTGAAATTGCATCACATCATATCATATTTTGATTTATCCTGATTTATGTACAATTATTCTAAGTAGCTGCACCTAGGAACTATGTTGTCATTATTTCTTCTAGATGTCTTCTTTTGTACATAGTTCTCTTTTTCTTACAATTCTTTCTGATATGCAGTTTTGTCTGTTTTCATTATTTTTTTATTTAAATTTGTAAGCTGGTAATTGCTTAGCAATCATTAATGGCATCATGCTATTGTAGCATTTTACCTACTTTTTAAAAATATGAGTAAAAAAGAAATATTGAAGTGATAAAGGATTTTGTCATTTCTTTTAACTGTAACAAAAAACAGATGCAATTTGTAGGCTTTCCTGGCTGGGATTTGTGGTCTCTGTCTTCATACCTAACACTTTCAATCCCAGAGTGTTAGATACCACCAAAATAAAAATATTAATAAGTACCCTTATTAATATAACTAGAGCTGCCTGTATGATGAAATATTTAATAAACTAACGACTTAATAAAATTAGACAACAAAGCACCTCTATCATTGTGGAAGATTGTGGGTACCCCATCAGCTGGAATAATTACAGTACCAACAACTGAAATGCATTTCTTTAAATTATAATCACCATGAGCATTTTGTAAGGAGACCCACTATGGGGCAATATATGTTTTTGGTATTATTATATTTAACACTGACACCATCTTTTCCACCTCTGCTGTTAGCCATCTCTTGTTAATGGTGACCATTATATCATGATTTGAATGTATATATATGACAACAAGCATTCTCAAAAAAAAATCAGTATTCTTTGACCTTTCCAATAGAAGCCAGCCATAAATTCAGTGTGCTGTGCTCTGTCCTAAATAAATGTACCTCAGACATATCCCCTTAAGATACAAGTATAGAGGAAACTACTTTGTTGGAATATTGATTTAAATAAATTATGTTTTAGAAAGCAGAGGCTGTACTTTATCTGAAGATGTTAGCCCACACCACAAAATAGGCTGAATGAAGCAGAGCCAAAGCTTCCTAGTAGCCAAGTCTTAGGAAAACACCAAAATCTACTGTGACTATATTGGGATAAAACAATGACTATAGTGTCTTTGAGTTCAATGGCTGTTTTCTCAAAACGAGCAAATGTTTCTAATGTCTTATCCAGCAAATTTAGACAACTGTAGGACCACAGAAACTTTATAGGTAACAAAGAATACCCCTGTCCTTACTGAAGCAGCACTACAAAAATCAAAAATACATGTTCAGTTAAAATAATATCACTTGGAGTTTCCCCTGTACCTTAATATTTAACATGTATTATCCATTATGAAACATACTGAATAACTCTCTCTCTCCACAGACAGTGTCCCTAGAAATGTGGCACAAGTTGGTGGTGGTGTTAGTGGCACCAGTTCATAGGGGTGACTCACCCACAGATTTACCCTTAGTCTATAGGTAATAGGCAAAGGTAATAGCTAAAGTAATGGAGGCAGTCATTATGGAACTGGTAAAGAATGACACCGGAGATGCATTTTTTCTCAGTATAGGTCATTATGGCCATGTGAGGGACAAATCCTGCATTATGAGTCTTGTCAGTTTTTCTGAAGGAGATACAGCAACACTTGATAAAAAACTTACCATGCATGCTATGTACTCATACTTTGGTTAAAACTTAGGTATTTTCCATTATTTTTTGCTTTCTTTTTATTTTAAAATGTATAATATTTTAGTAAGGATCATAAACTAACTCAAGGAGCTGAAAGTCAATACATGTGTAACTCATAAGACTGAGAACCTGCTGTTGCATAGGACAGATTGGGTTACAGTAGGCAGCCAACTCTTGGATCCCATAGGAGTTATCATTAAGCTACCACAGGTTTTGATTCTTGGTGCACTCCTTGTCAACATTTACTTTTCAAGTTTGTTGGTTGATAATAATATATGGTATTCCAAATTTGCCAATGCAAAGTGTAAAAGACACTTTTTCCCTTAACAATGGGCTAGACAGGATTAATATCTTTAGTGCAAATAATGGCCTAGCGCTTAATATTAAAAGTATAGTATTGTGTCTTTTAGTAAAATGTGATCCCAGTTATTTGCTATAATGAGGATCAGCCAGTACAAATGGTGAAAGGTGTTCATAACTGGATGAAGTGATTGATGATAGTTATGACAGTAAAAACTGATGGAGTACCTTGTTATGACAGTTTTCTACTAGGACCATGGTTAGCATATTTCTTGCACAAAGGGAAACCTGCTGCTCAGGCAAGATTATTATTTCCCCTGTATACCTATTTAATCTTTCCAGCTGCAGACTATAATGCTGTGTTCTGCTGTGTTTTAACCAACCCCCTTGTCTAAACAGGCACCATTCCTAGATTCCTTTCAAAGATAATTGATGGCTTCATTAACCCATGTTGCTTCACAAATGTCTCCCTTCTCAGTGTACTTTATACTGGCTGTGATGGACCCTCTCCCCCTGCTTTCTGAAAAGCTACTACTGGAATGTATAAATGGGGGGGGGGGGGTAATAACCTCACAAATTAATTTAATATTAAAATCACAGTTATCATTTGTACTGTACACAGCAGATTCCTGTAATTATGAAGCAAAGTGATGCAAGTCACTTTGTATATTTAAGAAACATAGTTTGATAGGTTCATAGGTAAGTACTAAGCTAGATGACCTTGTGGGCTATTTTAAGCCTAGCCAATTTCCCTTTTTTCTGCTCAAAATAACCTATCCCATTTCGTTAGAGATTGGCATTACCCATCCCTTGGTTGATAATTATATATTACCCCTAAAAATAATAACTGAGATCATACCACAGATAATTTAAGGGGATTTATATATGGGATAAAGCATTAAGGAGCTGCCTCTGTCCATTAGTAGCACAGGTGGCAGTCCTGGGGTACATTTTCTGTTTCTCATCCATACATCTAAGTTGAGCTTGAATATGTAGAGGGATGAACTTTGTTTTATGTGGATGGGAGTGTGTTCCACAGCAGCAGTATCTTCTGTGAAATATACCTGTCCCTCCAAACCATTCTGCTGATGTTGTAGGAAAGGTTTAGATCCCTAGACTGAGTATTTCTGATGCCATTTGAGCTGCTGATGTGCAGTAACTCCATCAATGATGGGTCAGAGGATGCCTTGTATGCCAGACACAGGTCACCTCTCAGCAGTCTGTAGGATACTGAGTATAGTGACAGGGCTTTGAGTTGGTCCATGTAAGATGTGTTGTTTAGGCCTAGTAGCCTTTTACCAAGGTATTTCTGTGGGCATCCCAGTTGTCGCATGTGTCTGGACACATACATGCCAAAGGGGGCATTATATTCCTTATGTATTTGATTGGCCTAATGTGGGCTGAGTAAACAGGATAATGGTTTTGTTGATAAGCTATGAAATAATAAAGGACTTTCTTGCAACACTACACATGTTGGTCAAAAGTCAGGTCACAGTTTACATAAGTTCCTAAATCCTAAACAGCTGGATCGACTCCTAGGGACATATTGTCAATGTGGTAGTTCCCTGGGGTAGATGACTTTCCAAAGAATACAGTAATTCAATTTTTGGCATTTAGTTTCAGACCATGATTTTGACACCAATTATAAATTTGAGACAAACCTTCCTGTAGGATGGCTAAGTCATTTTGGGATTCTGTGTCATCTGCAGACTTAGTCAGCCAGAGCCCTATGATATTAAAGTTTACTTCAGAAAAGTAGATGCCAAACAGGAGAGGTCCCAGCATAAAACTGTGGGGGGACTCCACTGGTGACAGGTCTCTTTATGGAGGTAACCCTGTTTTGATTATCTGTATCCTAGATACATATCTCTAAATTTCAACATGGGATAATGGTTATGTGTATTCTGCAGGGCTAGTAAGCTATAAGATTGTTTTTCTAATTTTGATTCTAAGAATGTTTTCATCTAGATAATAGTTATATTATTTCTCCCTGTCACAGAAGTGCTGTCATATGTGATATTGAGAAGCAGGTAGCTGTGAGAAAGATGTATTCATCTGGCCTACACAGAGCTTTTAATATGATCAAATCATAGAGGCTCAATAGCATTTTCCACATGGCTGCTTTTATTTTGAAAAGCTTTAGGTTTTATTCCACTTACCTTTTACTTAATCAGTATTCCTCTCCTTGTGGCTCATTTGCTGTCAGCTAAAGTCATTTGTGATTTCCAGAATGAAACACTCAAATGCACAGACTGTGTCTGTAAATATGCATTCTCTGAGTTTATGTGACCTTGAGGACAGTATATTTACAGTACAGGGGTGAGGAGGCAGACCCCCCATGATGGGAGTCATGAAGTTTGTCTCCCTTCAAAAATGACTTTTTTTTCTAACACTCTCTTGAGCGTGCATCTGCAGTGACTTGAGCAGTCATCAGTTATTTGGTAAAACCCAAGCATATGGTGCCAAAGTTAATGAAGCAGATCATTTTATTTCTCATCTGGTTTACATACTTACCTCACCATTAATTAGGTTGGAGCTGGCACAGAGTATATTCATATTGAAATCTTAGCTGGATGCAGTGTTTTACTGAAATAGAGAAAGGAAGTCTATATCTTTATGTGACTATTTTTTTCCTCTGTTTTTTTCTTCGGCTTCTAGCTGGAAGCTCTGAATCAGAACATCAACATAGAACAGTCACAGTCTGACAGAAGCAAAAGACCATTTAACCCTGTCACGTAAGTTTTGGACTTTCACAAATTATTTGGTCATTTTATGTAACTTTTCTTCATTTCTTTTCTGAGAAACTGTGCAACCTTCTAGTGATATGATGTTGGCATACCTCTCAATTGTTAAGATTTTTTTTCAGAATGTCCAGGTATTCCCCTCATGTTTGTGGTCTGTTCCTCATAAAATTTGTGGTTTTCTGGCTAATCACAGGGGATTAAAGTCATTAAATAATGACATGCATTTGAGTTTCAGACTTCATATCCTTCAGAAAATGTAAGCTAACACAAATCCTGCTATTCTAGCAATTTCTAAGCTTGTAAGAGCAATATTTAATATCTGTCCCTATTTTTGAGCCTTTGTCCCCCCGTTATTTTAGGCTTTGTCCAGATTTATTGAGCTAAGATGTTTAGAGGAATGCCTACTGGCTATATTTGAAATGTTAAGCAAACATTAACAAGACTGCTTTACAATTTGCTAGAAGGTAATGAAAGTCTTTTTTATCGTTTCTTAACAAGGTATACCTGTACATATGAAGCTGCACTCCTTTGTGGTACACCTATTTTTAATTAACAACATGGATACTTGTAAAGTTACAAGAAATTTGACATATTGCAAAATCATCAGTGACTTTCAGTGAAAGATGAGCTGCTGATCTTTTCCTCCTGACTGTAGTAAGGCCATGCATGTGCTGGCATCCTGTTCCACCCTTGAGATATTGTTTTTAAGAGAGTGCACTGTGCTTTTGCCTTCACAGTAATATGAACCACTGCCACAGTTAGCTGGAAGGCCTCTTTCCAACAAGTAGGGGCAATTTCCAAACAACAAAACATATTCACCCATATTTTTCCCCTTTCACTTTCAAGTCTACTTAATTGGGAACTCCTTTAACTTAGTAGATGAGAAGACAACCTTTACAAGTGTGGCACTAGTCTGTTGGAATAATCTTTTTGCATATCAGAATTGTGCAAAGCATAAAAAAATAAGTCAAAACCGATGGAGTACCTTGTGATGAGAAGTACAAATGTGAATGTATCTAATAGGTAATTGTAATTCCTAATTCAAGATGTAGCTCCTTCTGTACGATTTAAATATCTCAGTGTACCATTCTGCATATGCAGACATACAGACACCTTAACAAACTTGTTATGTGTTGAGACATGGATGTTAAGAATTTCACCTTGAAAGCAGAGTGAAGGAAAGGAAGGAAGATAACTTTTAGCTCCAAAAAGCAGAACATTTCAAACAAAAAGAGTGTGTAGTTTTCTGTACATGTAGGGGCCACAGCTCTATTCAGATTCCAAATTAATCAACTCTGAAGTTTCCGAAAACTGTTAAGTTGAAGCAGTAACAACTGAAAACTCTGTAAGTTGCATCAATTTTGAATCAGATCACTGTATCTAATTGTAAATTGATATCAAAATTCTAACAGGCCTGAGATCCTTGTCTTTAGTACTGTAATCAGTAACTTTCAGTGTGTGTGTATGTGTATATATATATATATATATGGTTCTAGGACTTTTGATTGGAAGATCAAAAGCCCAACTCCATAATTACTGAACACACTTTAACGAAAGCGCTTTCACCAAAAAGCGCTTTCGTTAAAGTATGTTTAAAAAAAAAAAAAAAAACATTAAACCTACTGCTATGCAGTGGGGCAAGCCCCCCTGCCCCCCCCCATGTGAGGGCTGCACCCCCCCACTTTAATATTCTCACTCCGAGGTTGCACTACAGTGGGGAAAAGGGAATTTTCCCTTATCCGCACCATAGTATGACCGGCACAACAAGCATACTTATCCAAAAATGCTGCTTCGGTGAGCAGCACTTTCGGTTAAGTATGCTTGGCGATTTATCTTTCAGTGAAAAGTGCAGTCGGGGATCTGTACGGATCCCATATAAATATATCTATATATATATATATATATGTATGTGTATATATATATATATATATATATATATATATATATGTATATATGTATATATATATATATATATATATATATATATATATATGTGTGTGTGCATAAATATATATATATATACGTGTATATATATATATATATATATATATATATATATATATATATTCCTTTAAAGTATGCTACATGATAAAATCAGAACTTTGCCTCAACAGTGTGCGCCTGTCTTAGTTAGAGGTTATTTACATACAGTACATTCATTGTAGAATTTATGTGGAAGTGCATTGTTGGGAAATCTGTCAAATGTTGCTTTTACTTAAGTAGCAGTTTTGCCCTTGAAATTATTGCATAATAGTAGAAGGAGTGGCACATATGTGGTGGGAGGGCACGGGAAAGGAAGAGACAGTCATTATCAGTTTATGTTGTTGATGATAATGTGCTGTTCTTCTCATTTAATCAGTAGTCTTTGCCAGACTTTACCATCTTTATAGACTTTCTGGAATAAAGCGTTCAGTGGATTATTCAAAATTAAACAAAGTCAGCCTCCCTAAAGCAGTGAAGATGTTGGTACTTCTGTCTTTTGTGGGTTCATAGCTTCATAGGTGAGTTTTAGGCTAGCTGCCCTTGTGGACCATTTCAATCCTAGCCAGTTTCCCTTTCTGCACTCAAAATAATCTATCCCATTTGATTATAGATTGGCCTTATCCATCCGATGGTCAAAAATTATATATCATCTTAATAAAAATAACTCTGATCATACCATAGATACTTTGAGGGGACCCCTGCAAAGGATAAAGCATTTAGGAGCTGTGTTTGTCCATTACTAGTACAGGGGGCAGTTCTGAGGTACATTTTCTGTTTCCCCATCCATAGATCTAAGTTGCTCTTGAAAACTAACTAGGATGAACTCTGTTTTATCTGTTTTATGTAGATGTTTTATTTCACATGTTCTTCTTTTCTCCTTTCCCTCTTTATCATATATGTGATGAATAGGCTGGAATTTGTGTCAAATGTATGCAGTTCTTTTTTTTAAAACAAGAAACATCTTTATTAAATTATCTATTATGACATAGGCAATCATACATTTATATAAAGGAAAACAAACCATATTAAAATAATTTAAATTTTAATTGCAAGCACTATACATCACTTATAATCTATCCAAACACTGTCAAACATTACATTGCTCATTTAAATCCTGCCTTCTTTTGCACCTCATTCATCGACTGCTTCTATTGTTCTCACAGTTGCCATTTTTTTTCTTAGCAGTTTGCTCCTCCCCTTTTCTAAAAATCCCATTTGTAATTGTTTTATCTCTGCTACTATATTCACTACTTCTGGTACAGTTTGTTTAGACTTTGATTTCCATTTTCTAATATTTGCTTTTTTAGCAGCCACCATAATTAGACTCAGCAAGGACTTACTAGGTAATTCTTATTCTGTATCTTAGCTCAAAAATTAATTCACCCAGTAAATGTATACAATTCATGATGACAATTTGACTCTGAAAGGTCAGTTGTCAGCCATCATCAAGTTTCCCTTGTACCATTTTAAGAATATTGATGTATCTGGTATTTTTTCCACCTTCGCAGTTGGCGAATGTGGTCCATGTTCTAGCATCATCTCACTTGGATGACAATACCTGTTAACTTGGGCATGGCTTCAGTGGAGTACAGAACTCAGATGTCAGATGTTTGGCAGGAGTGTCTCATATTTGCCTTGTTGCACATGCTATCTACGCCAATTCTCATTTGCTGTCAATAAGATTCTTATGCCTTCCTTGTGAATCCTCCACTGTCTGGGGCTTTGTTACTCAGAAAAGGCTGTGTAGGTGCTTCATTCCCTGCTGTAAATTCTTAGGTCATCAGGTTAGATACCTCTGGGGGACTTTCGTATGCCTATGCAGCTCCTTTCCTCTTGAATGTGGTGCTTTCCCTGATTTGGATGCATGATTCTAAGGAACCATTAGCAGATCCCTCAGATACCTTTTGTAGGATGATCTACTTAAATTCACACAGGGACTCAATTTTAACATTTAGTAAATTGTTTTAAATGTTTTATTACTGTTTAAGCCGCTTGAACCTGTAAACCTGCAAACAGATTGTTTCTTTGTTTTTCCTATATGACGTGTAGTGTTGAGTTATCAAAGTATTATAATAAACAAAGGTAAGCAAGCAAATAAATTAATTAATTAAAAGGACAGGACTCAAATGAGGTGGGGGCTTTGCTACCATACATAATGTTCATTTTTATTTCTTATCTGTTAGAGTTTCTACTAATTTTCGTTTCAGAACATTTTTTTTTTAAATGGGTTAGGATGAGGTTGTATTCATCCTCTCAGAACTATAATTTAAGCATTCATTAATTAACAAGTGCATCTCCTTTTGGAAAGCTTTATAAAAGGTGATCAGTATAGCTTTATCCTAGGCAGAAAAACTCATTCAAAAAACAAGTTTCTTGTTCATAAAGAAGGTAAGAAGCACACTTCCTTATTTTACATTTGCACTTATACTGACAAAGCCTTTGCCAGAGTAAGTTGGTGTTTTCTGTTTAGAGTATTACAAATATTCTGCATTATACTCTAAGTAGTAAATGCACACTTTGATATGTATTAAGGTTTACTACAAGTGCTCCTATGCTGTTTACTTGCAACACATTTGTTTGCTGTTACTTTCTTAAAAAGGCAAGTGTTCTAATTTCTGCTTGCTCAATCTTACTTAACTATTTAACCCTTGAAACACCTACTTTATTCAACTGTAAAACCCTTCCAAAACCCTAACCCTAGCCCTAAAATTCCCATCAATTTCCTAACCCAATTCCTCACTTCCTAACCCTAAAACTCTACTCCATCTCAATAAACCAAATTTCCCAGACTGCTTTCTAATCTTAAAGTCCAACTCCCTTCCCTAAATCTAAGTTCTCCAATACATCCTTAACCCTAAACTCTCTTCACACTCTCTAACCATAAAACTCCCCTCCCATGCCCTAATCCTAAAATGTCCTTTCTGCTCCCTAACCCTAAAAACCCTCATGCTCCCTTACTCCAGAATCTCCCACAATCCCACCCTATGGCTGCTGTACTAACCTTGCTGGAACTCCAATAATGTGTTCAGTTTAGGTGTGGCGGCTGCTTGCCTGAACTCATATTGAGTATGAGTGTCAATCTGTACATGGAACAAGGCATTCAGCTCCATGGTTTTGAGATTATGGTCTTTGAGCACTTGGGATTTGAGCTCTTGTAGTAAAACCTGTTTATTTTGGTTCTGAAGCTCACATCAAGACTGGTTGTACTTTTCCTGCATTCCCAATAGCAGATGTGCAAACAACACAGCACTTTGCCCTCGTTTTCGGTTTGACTCCATTAGCCCAAGCTTGAGACAGCTAGATGAAAGGTGTCTGTTCTGCAGGCAGCAGCCTTGCATTCGGTTTCTTTTTTTATTGATTTCTTTCCTTCTTTTATTGTTTTTGTCAGATTTAATATGTTTTCTTTCATCCTGCAGAAGATTTTTCTCAACTTTTTTTCATTCATTTCAGTACAGCTAAGCATCTTTTGTTTCTAATGCCCTCACATTAAGCAGCTGTTTCCAGTTAATTGCATACATTAATTTAAGTATTTCATTATCCAGCTTCATCTTGCTCTAACATCACAACAGTATAAGAAATCATCAGAATGTGAGCATAGCATATCCTAAGAATGTGTAAAAAATGTAATCTTGTCAGTAGGCTTGTATGCTTCCCCATTTTTCCTATCCCTGAGTTCTTACTTTAAACAAATTATAAGAGATATCACTAGGCTAATTTGAGGGAGCAAAAGCCTAAAGTTAGGAATACTCAAAACATCTCAGATGATCGGTGGAGGGCTAGAATTTCCCAGTTTAATAATTTAGCAGCACATCTCGGAATTGTCATATATTGGTCCAGCCCTACCCGTAAGGAGGATTCCAGAAACAAATTAAAGTTGCTCAGTCCTCCTGCATAATAAATCCATTCCATAAAATTCAACAAAACATGTACATTTTCTGATTCACTGTTCCCATTTACACGTTAGCCTACAAAACCTGTTGCCCATGCTACAGAAAACTATCAACGAAGCCAAGGTTAATGTTGAAAGCCTTGCTTTTGAAAAGACACCCCTTATACTCTCTGCTTGGTGTTAGTTGTCCCATTTGGACTTTAATACCTATTCATTAAGGCAGACATCTCTTAGCTGACTGTATTTAATCTCCTTTTATTTAGTGTAAGAGAAAACTGACTGTTCCCAGCTGTATAATGGGGAGGAACCAAACGTAATTCACACTGAATAATCAGGTAGAAGATATGCATCTCTGTCTGTTAACTTGCAAAACTCCAAAGAACCACTTTTTTCCTGTGGTCTGAAAAATATTTCTGTAAACTTAGTAAATTTATAAAAACAAGTATGATAATGAAGTCTCAGGGAAGCACTTCTTAAATCAGGCATTTCATTACAACCTTATTTGGCAGCCTTGAACAAACAAATTAAACATGTATTCTCGAAGTATTACCCTTCCTCTCAACTTTTCTTTCTCTTGCTTTTGGAAAGAAAGGGTTGAACATGATATTTACTTGCAAATCTAATTGAACTTCTAGTGAAAGGGGCCACTACAGAAGCATTGAACTCCAGTATCCTTCTTGTAATAAATTAGGCACCCCAATGATATATTCTGGGATCACTCAACAACAGCTTTTAACAGATGTCTGTCATAATTTACAGATATCCTTCTTTCTCTCTTTTTTGTTTTAGATGTTGTAATATAAAAATGCAATTTGGGAATATATGTATTTTTTCTTCTACAGTTAGATCCACAAGTACATAAAGAAAATGACTACTCTCTACCTCCCAAATCTGTAGCACGTAAGAAGTTACAGATGTGCAAAAGGTCCATCAGAGCTGGATCTGAGGATGCCTTGTATGCCAGGCATAGATCGCCTCTCAGTAACCTGTAGGAGACAGAGTATAGAGATAGGGCTTTAAGACAATTTGTATAAGACAATGAGTTTATACCCTGGATTCTTCTAGTAAGGAACCTTTGTGGACAGTCCAACTGTTGCTTATGCTTGGTCAGCTACATGCCAAAGTGGGGTGTATTCTCAATGGTGAGTCTGATAAGGGATGAATAAAGTGGCATTATGACTTTCTTAGACCAAGACGCCATGCCCCTACTTATAAGTTGGGTGACATATAATAATCTTCTTACTACCTTGGTCACATGGTTGGTCAAAGTCCAGATTACTGTCCACATGTGTTCCCAGATCTCAGACTACTGACTCAGTTGTGTCTTATCAATGGAGTAATTCGCCTGGGTGGCAGTATTCTCAAAAGGCGCTATAATAAATTTCTTGGCATTGAGTTTTAGTCCATGACTTGGGCACCAGTCATTTGTCTGTGTTAGACCATCCTGTAAGTCGTATGTGTTATGGATGGAATCTGTGATGGTTCCCAATTTGCAGACATTTGCAAACTTCGTCAGCCAAAGGCCCTTGACATTAGCATTTACCTCTGAAAAGTAGATGTCAAATAGGTGCGGTCCCAGCATGAAGCCATGAGGTACCCTGCCTGTGACTGACCTCTTACTGGAGATGGTACCACCAATCCTGACTTCCTGGGCCCTGTCTGTGAGCCAGCTGGGAATCTAGTGACTTATGAAGGGGTTTATACCCAGTTCAGTGAGTCTGTCAACTATGCAGAGTGGGGTATTGTATAAAACACCTTAGTGATGACCAAACTAGTCTGGTGACTTGTAACCTTGCATTACCCATTCCTGAATATTATATGTTGTTTAAATAAACATTAGCGAAATTAAATATGCCAGGAAAGCTGAGTTTCAACTATACCTTAGTAATTAAAAAATGTTTCTTATCTCTTCTTTCAGTTTTTTATAGTTGAGCAGGCATGTCTGCCTGAAGGAATTAGTTTGATATTGACATCATTAGAAAAAAGAAATCCAGTGCATTGTAAAATATTTTGGTTAGTTATTAGATGGGTGAATTAAATAGCATACTGCATACATTACAGAAATTATTGTGAATCTTTTCAAGTCTTACTGTGCATCGTTAACTAGAAATGAGCATATTTGCTTAAGGAATTCTTTCAGATCAAGATGTCATTATTGGCTATAGAGCGAATTTGGAAATTTCAGGTGTAGTTACTTAAAATGCTCATAAACTCATGAACATATAATATTTACAGAGGTTTGATTTTGCTTGATCCCATCCCAAAGAAAGCTGCTTGCAATACTGTTGTAGATTTGTTTGGTTTCAAAAAAGTCTACACTGTTGTTGTTGTTGTGTCTTTCGGCTTTTCCCGGTTAGTGGTCGCCACAGCGGAACTCCGGTCTGCTAATGATTGGCAGTAGATTTTTACGTGCCGAGTTGCCAGCGCTGATGCACAGCCTTCAACGAAGGTACGCCCATTCACACATGTTTCCACACAGAAGACGCTCTAGCTGAGAATTGAACAGGACAACGTCTTACTGTTAGGCGACAACGCTACCGCAGCACCACCACCGCAGCTCTGTTGATAGTGTTTAATGCCTGAATTAATTTATAGAGATAGGTCATCTGTTATAGTTACAGTTGATATTAAAGATTAAGGTTGCAATGGTAAGTAATTAGTGCCAGGCAAAAATTCAGGAATTGTTAAGCTAATAAAAAATCCTCAGGCAGGCATGTGGTGATTAGTTACCATGACATAAATCCGGATTCAGCTTTATTACAATTTGCTGATCCATTTCAGTTCTATTCTTATTGCATGTAATGCTAATTATGTTTCAGTTTGAGTTAGGCTTATTCATAAACCCCACCTCTGAGTGGTTTACTTTATTCCTTATTTAAGGAGAGGAGAGAACCTGCTTGCTTCTCAGGAAGGTGAGACGAAAGAGTTAGAATAATCCCAAAGGGAAATAAGCAAAAACCGTTTCCTGATAAATATTATATTAGGGAGAAAAAATGCTATGAAGAGGCTCTGCTGGAAAAATTGCTTGTGTGGTACTGGAGAATGAAGCCAGGAAGCACTTGAAGAGTGTACATCTGAGGCTGTTTAATAGTTCAGAGAATTTAAAAAATCACTCCAGATCTCTGAGCATTCTTACATCACTTCCTAAAATGCCATCACTTTGCAGAACATGGGTTTTGATGCCATAGACATGTGAGGGTATGTCCTAAGGATGCTATAGAGCTGATAAATAACAAATAAAAACAAAACTGCATATGGCCGAAATGGTTAAAAAAAAAAAATATATATATATATATATATATATATATATATATATATATATATATTGGGTCATTGAAAGAGCTGCAGGGAGTCATAGGCCAAATTAATATAAGTAGGATGCAGTGTATATTTCTGGACAGCATACTTTTGCTATACAACAATCAAAAAACATCCTAAAATGATGGGCTTCAACAAACAACACATTTAAGATGATGTTTGAAGCAATAAGTTGTGATTAATCATGTGATCTTATTTGGATGCAGAGACGAAAGTGTCACCCACTATGTTAAATATTATTTATTTTTTATTTTACATTGTAGTAATATTTATTTAAAGAACACATTTACTGTAGGTCTTCAAAACTGGACTAAAACTAAGGGATGCATATTTTGACTGTCTGTGGTGCAAGGCAGGTGTGGGTTGAGTTGTGCAAAGATTTTTCACTTTGGTAAGAATGTGTATAAGCAAGAGCCTCAAAACAAGTTGCTTCTGCATTAATATTTATAATGACAGTAGATTTTCCCATTTTACCCACATTCATTTCCAGAATAAAACCAGAATAAAGCAGTGCATGGCTCAAGTATCTTGCACGTAGCTAAAAACTGGATATTGGTCTGAATTGCCTCAGCCAGAACTAGCCGTAGTAATACAAGCAATGGAGAGAGACTCCAAAACATGACAGTAGTTGATTACCCCAGGATTGTTTGATGTGAGGCAAGATCTTATGCGGTAAATTAATTGCTGAATGTTACACGTTACCTGGGTCTCTGGGAAAGTTATACTCGCTTCTGCCTAAGTTGTAGCAGCAGTATCTTGAACTTGCTCGCTCACTAAATATTTGTCCTTGCCAAAAGTTAAAAGTTAGAGTTTAAATTGAGGTAAACAAAGGGAGAAGATTTCCAGATTCAGGAAACTTCAAAGTCATCTATATTTATAACAGTAAAATAGGGAACCACTGATTACTTTATGTAAGTCTGCCAAAATAAATGCATATTTTACAATATAGATTTCCTGGTCTGCATTTCACACTGACAATTCTATTATCAAAAATCCTCTGCTATCACTGCTTATTTTTTCTGGGCTTCTGATACTAACGTCAGTCATTCCTTTCCCTCAAAAAAAAAAAAAAAAAAAAACACACATTCATACCCTTATACTCTCAGATTTGTGCAGGCAGACCATTGCTACTGGACATTTTAGCTACTTTCAGATTTTAGCCTATGACAAATATTTGCTGCAGCAGCAGAACAATATTTAATGAAGTTTGAAAATGGACTTGGAGAATCAGTGAACTCCATTGGATCCTCGGTGTTTCAAAGGGATGCATTACTGCACAGGAAAGCCAAGGAAAAACAAGTGTGCATATTGCATGACTGAAATATTTTCTTGTAGATTCTGTTTGCTTTCTGTTCACTAACTGCTCTTACAAACCTGCAGTTAGTGAACAGAAAAGAAAAATAAAACTAATGCAAGTAACTGCATCAGCAACAAGTACAAGAATGTGTGTGTGTGTGTGTGTGTGTGTGTGTGTGTGTGTGTGTGTGTGTGTGTGTGTGTGTGTGTGCATGCGTGTGTGCATGTGTGCGTGTGTATGCATGTGTGCGTGTGTGTATGTGTGTGTGTGTGTGTGTGTGTGTGTGTGCATGCGTGTGTGCATGTGTGCGTCTGTGTATGCATGTGTGCGTGCATGTATGTGTGTGTGTGTGTGTGTGTGTGCATGCGTGTGTGCATACGTGTGTGTATGCATGTGTGCGTGCGTGTATGTGTGTGTGTGTGTGTATGCGTGTGTGCATGTGTGCGTGTGTGTATGCATGTGTGCGTGCGTGTATGTGTGTGTATGTGTGTGTGTGTGTGTGTGTGTGTGTGTGTATCTGTGTGTCCACATGTGCATGTCTGTTTCTGCATGATGTGTACACTCATGCAGAACTTTCCGCTGGATTGAAAATTGTCTATCAAACACATCCTAAGTTGTGGAAGTTGGTGGTAGTCTTTCTCAACATAAAATAGTTGCTGACCCCCTCCAATTTAGCATTTATTTTGCAGATATTCAAGCCAATAGCTACCCGGCAGTGTAAACCTTGGCTGTAGATGGTTGTCACTGGTGAAATGACAACCCAACCCTTTGTGCAAAAATGGGAAAAAGGGTCGTGGATTGAAGGATCCAGGACGATATCCCATGAGTGTACTCGACCATATTCAATGATGATTACAAGCTGAACACTAAACTGTTCAAGCAAAGGCTGGAATATGCACATACATGGCATACTGAAAGTGGTCACAAGCTGAATGCAAAGACATGCAGTATAGTTGCATTTGACAAAAAAGCTATTCCTACCTCAGATGTTGTAAATGGTACTCATCTTTGGACAGATATGTTCACAAGGGATATGAATACTTATGTGAACATTTCACTCATGAGAGTGTTGTGTTTCCACCAAAGTCAAGAAATCCTATTTAACCCAGTAAATTTCCAAGGGAATACCTACAACAGCCAAAGGAATCAGCTTACCACTGTACTCTTGCTTTATCAGATACATCATGAAATACAATGTCACCTTTCTTATGTACAATTCCAAGCATATCACTCAAATGGAAAGACCACAACAATTTTATTAAATGCTTTAAATCCTTTAGCTATCTTGATAGATTAGCACAACTCTATTTATGTGCTGACTGCTTCAAGGTGACCTGTGTCTCATTTTTCAGACCATGAAAGACTCAATCTTGTTTGACCTTCTATTTCACTGCAAAAGCAGTGGTTGTAGAAACACGTTTAAAAGAGGTCTAAAACTATACCAACATAAAACAAGACTGGCTGGAGGGTAGGTTTTAACTCAACATATTCCTAATCTAATAAGTTAAAACTACAGGTCAAGCAAAGCACTGTGTTGTCAGCCTTTAAGGTTAGTCTTGAGGATTGTATAGGTAGATGCAAATTTACACCAGTACTATCATGTACTGCCCTGCTTGGTTTGGGAGGTGAGCACTTTAGATGATCATAAAAGGTGTCAAGAACTTTAAATGTACCTATTTCAAGGTGTATATCACTAGGCATCTTATTGTCCCTGTGACCACATGTGTAATGTTGTTCCTATGCTCCTGTGTTCTTAATAATTTGCACTGCATGAAGCTGAAGAAGTGAGGTGAAATATGTTACAGTAGACATTGCTGATGCACTAATTCTTCCACTTAATTGCAATAATACAACTGCCCAATAGTCAGTGAACAAAGTGGCTAAGTGTGTGTGTGTGTGTGTGTGTGTGTGTGTGTGTGTGTGTGTGTGTGTATGCATGAGAAAGAGACTATGTGTCTGTGTTTGTGCGTGTGTATGTGCGTGCGCATATGTATGAGAAAGAGACTATATATCTATGTCTGTGTGTATGCAGACATTATTAAATTATTCCATAACTTATATTTTGAATGTAAATGCTTTCCCCAACAGCAATTACAAATCCTATGCAAATTTTAAGACATTTGGCAGAGGAACTATTTTACATCACAAATATAAAAATATGTATGTGGTAATAACTAAACAAAAACAAAATAGCATAGCAAATATCTTAGTAGACATCCAATTTTCTAAACCCATTAATGCCCTCCAAGGTGGAAGTTACATGGGAATAATGGACCTCCCAGGGGTAGAGAGGCTGTCTGCCTACAGAACTGGTCCTCATAACCCTCCATGCAGTTTGGTATTTCTCTGTAATGCCCAGCCCTACTGGGCATTATTGCTGCCATGCTTACAAACTCGGAGTAGCAGACAGTGAAATAAGTACTGTTAAAGTGAACAATAAGTAGCGGTAACATTGCTTAGCCAAACTACGATGGATAAATTCAATCATCTGTGGTGCTATTTCAATCTAAAAGCATTGCAGCTAATTTTATTTTACTTATTTATTCAATTTGATAACCAGAGTATAGCACTGACCCAAAAAGGGCCTATTTCAGCCTCAGACAAGAATCTAGGCATTCCATTCTCAGACATTAGCATGCAGCACAGGAAAAACTTCAAAAATTCTCTTTACTCAACATCTTCGCTGACAGTTACCATGCACCAAATGACCATGCCCCCTAATAGTTTGTGCCTCGTGCAGCTGTCTCTTTACTCTGCCCCTCAGTACATGTTTGACTTTTGTCTTTCATAACAGTACCTATCATATTGTTTTCTTTTGTGAATCCTCTTTCCTTTCCTTCTTTATTTCCACAAACTGACCAATTCCAGTCATATTTTACTGTTGTTATAATCTCTCGTTTTCATTACTCTGTTTTATAGTGTATTTTGTCTGTTTTTTATGCGTAACTTTCCTTATTATCATTTCCTAATTATACCCATGGACTGCTACTACATATTATCTTCACTCTCTTACCCTCCTACTACTACTCACATTACTTTTGCCAGACTTCATGTAAGCAGTACTAAATATGTTTTATCATTTTCAACTCATTGTTAGCATTCCATATTTTAATATCCCATTTCTCATTTTCAAGGCATACTGGAATCTTTTAAATGATGTATTTTGATCATTATGTATGTCTTCTTTACCCTTCTCTGTATCACTGTATCAGGGATTGGGTACTTATTTCATAACCGACTCTCCTCTGACTACCATGTCTCTGTGGTGGTTAGAAAAGCCTTCTAACTTGTACCACATCTCTGTCTTTGTATCTCATCAAGGTACATAGAAGTTATAAACTCATTTTAGTCATCCCTTATTAGTTCAGTCATTTAATGTAATGCATCCTTTGGCATGTACCTCATTAAGCAATTAAACTATCTTGAGAGACCTCATTGTTTTCTTACCCAAACGACCTCTGGTCTCAGTACCCTTAGCTACTCTGATAGACTAAATATCCTGTCCCTGTACTCAGTGTCACACTAACATGAATGACATAGCACTCTTTGAACTCTTTTACTAAAACAGAAACAGTGTTTAAGCAAATGCCTCTCTGTAGACCTACACCTGTACTACCACATCAGCAGCACCAGGTGACATGGCAGGTACCTAAACCATTGTGTGCCTTATCTGTGGAATACACTGCCCTTACCTTACAAGCAGAGTAGTTCCCTAATAAACATTAGAACCAGTCTGGGTGATTGGATGGCTGATTACAGAGTTTCACCAGGGATATTTGGAGGAAGGCTACTTAATGGGGGACATTGTTAGTATTCCACAGTACTGGATGGCACTGGGGAGCTTCTTGATAGTCTCCTTTGGCCTTAATCTTAGTAGAAACGTATGAACCTATAAGGCAACTGCATACATATATATATATATATATATATATATATATATATATATATATGTAAACACATTTTCTTAACCAAGTTGTTCTCTGTAGCTGATTACACCTACAGAAAATAACAAACACGTTGGTGTGGGCAAACTATGGCCAGATTCAATAAAGCCTACACTAAGTGTAAATGATATGTATTCAATAAAATTCTTATCACATTTGTGCTTTCTAGTCAGTCAGAAAGATTACACTAAGTGTACATGTAGTCTACATTTTGTGGTAACCCTTATGAATCCCTGTCAATATTTAAAGCTGCAAGAATATCAGTAGGAAAATTAAATTAGGAGGAAGAAGGTGTGAGTTATGTCTGTGTTGTCTGTTCACTCAGAGCAGTGTACACTTATTGTAGGCTTTATTGAATCTGGCCCTATGTTTATTTAATATTTCATGATATATGTACTTTATTGTTTTTCCTGATGTATTGCTAGTTATAAGGTACATGCTAAAGATTTTCCATTTAGGCCTTCAGTGCAAATGAACCTTGTCATGACTGGCATTCCCAGTCAACAAAACCTGTAAAAAATAAACCTACAAAGCTGTTGTGAAATATTTCATTTTTTTGTAAACCATGAATTTGTCAGATTAAAGAATTTTTAAGTGCAGAATTAACCAGACTGAATTAAAAGGTAGACTAAACCAGATGCAGTACAACAGGAAAACATAATACATGAGTTTCATAGTTTCTTAATTTGGTTAAATCAGTAGCAAGATATTATGACCTAGTATATTGAGTCATGACCAGTCAGATATTAAAATGTTTTTAAAAAAATTAGGAAACCCTGACTTTCTTAACAAGGAAAATGAGACAGTTATCCCCTTCTATCTCTGCAAACCTTCCCTCTCACTTTCCTTTCCCATGAATTTTCATATTTCGTGAACAGAACTGAGTATGGAGAATAATTGAGCCAGCTTTGTATACAAACAGCACATACATAATGAGCATAACAATAAACTGCATATTCTAGATTAGCGGGTACTTTGACTCCTTCTTCCATTTTACAAAATGAAAAGCTGAAAACACTGATACAAATGACATCGATTTTTTTAATGCATTCTTTATAAGAAGTACGTTGACAAGCACATATTCTCTGACAGTTTATACAAAATTTCTCAAGCATATTCAGAATAATTCCCAGGTGGGTAAGCCGCGGTGGTGCAGCGGTAGCATTGTTGCCTGACAGCAAGAGGTTCTCCTGTTCGATTCTCGGCTGGAGTGCCTTTTGTGTGGAGTCTGCATGTCCTCCTCGCAGTCGAGTGGTGTTCGAAAGACATGCATGAATGGGTGTTCCTTTGCTGAAGGTTGGGTGTTGGGCTGGCAACTTGGCACCATAAAAATCTACTGCCAATCATAAGCGGACCAGAGTTCCGCTGTGGCGACCCCTAATCGGGAAAAGCCGAAAAGACAAACAACAACATTCAGAATAATTTCCAGGTGTCATGATACATGATGAATAATATGTTTTTGGACAAACACCTCAGGACCACAACAGCAGGCCTGTAGGTTTAATATCATAAACGGCATAAGTACAGAACTGTATGTAGCTGTAGGTGTGTGGGTGATATCATCACCAGCCAGCCATTTGTGTCAGCACAGCATTCTAATAACAAAACAAACTCTTAGTCCTCACAATCAAGGTATAATGTTATCAGGACAGCACCAGTAGCAGAGTTCCTTAGTAATCTGTACATAACAACCTGATGTGCTTTAGGCCAAGCTATAGAAAAATGCCTGGCCACATCTACTAAAGCAATGCTAAATCTGGAAAAAGGCTCTGATTTTAACTTAGTGGTACACATAAGAATTTCCTGCAGTGGCTAAAATGGTTTAATAAGGTAGCAATGATATTTTCCTTCACTATAAAATTTGCCATAAGTTGTAAACATTAGTCAGGAATCTGATCTTCTCAAACAGTTGCATTAAGTAAAAAGCTCCTTAACTTTAAACATTTTATTGAACAGTATTTTTATTTATGGACACAGTTTTCTAAGCACTTTTAGGTGCTGCCATTGGTAGAACAGACTTTTAATACTTCAACTTATCTATCAAGTTTATGCACTTATGCAAATTTTTCATAGGTTTATAGAAGGTTACTAGGCTAACGGCCCTAGAGCCCTTACAAGCCTAGTCATATTTATCCTGAACTATCCCAATTATCAGTGGTTAGGTGAGTGAAATTGGCAGAAGTAAGGGTCTATGGTAGTTAATACTGACTTCCTCTGTCCAGGAGGGACATGGGCACTACCACAGGAGTGAATTTGTGGTCCCCCATCCATTGATCTATAGGTTGTGTTTGAAGAGGGTCAGGGAAGGCTTTGTTTCACATGAATTAGAAACTTGTTCCACAGAAGTGGCAATCTCTGGGAGATGTATCTATCTCTCCAACATGACCTGTTAATGTCACTGGCTAGATTAAGATCCCTGGAGCAAGTGATCCTCATGCAGTTTAATTTACAAATGTGTAGCATCTCCATCAGAGCTGGGTAAGAGACTGACCTGTAAGAGAGGCACACAGGACACCCCTTACCACCCTGTAGGAGATAGAATTCTTGTATGTAATTCATTTGTTCACTAGAATGCAAGCTTGTCGTTCTAATAGCTACACGGGTTATTTTGAGTGCGCAACGTAGTGCTGTAGATCAGAGAGCATGTGCTGTGTGCTGTATCTTTAAGTAGCACATCAAAGACTGAGCGTGCACATATAAATATCAAGCATGTGCCATTCTGAGAATGCAGCCAAGGAGTAAACATGCATTATTACAACAGTTAGTTTGTATATAAGTTACTTAGGTGAAAGTCAGTAAACGTCTATCATGATGTGTTTGTATAAAATAAAGCTGCTTAAACAGAACCCACGAAGACTCTTCTATTGTGTCCAAAGTAGGAGAGTGACAAGTACCAACAAAGTGAATTAACCTAAATTACTAACACCATTTAATTTTGCTGTTTGAATCACAATAGCCTGCTGTACTAATATTTTTTTCAGAGGAAGCAGAAAACTATGTCTTATTCTGCATGTGTATTGTCATAAGTCGACTGTAAACAGCTTGTTTGAGTGTTGTGCAAATTTATGTTGCCACTTTTCTGGCTTCCTTAATGGAGAATATGGAGATTCCATTCAAATGGCTGCTTTCCTTACAAGTAAAGGATTTGCAGCATCACGTAAATGACATTGCATTTTATGTAGCTGACATTAAACTTAAAATAAATTCAAACAGTATCATAAAGGGGTCTATATCAGAATAGCAAACGTTTACAATGTTGAATCTGACATTGTCGACGTGTAAACAGCGAAACCGCAGAACATCGAAGAGGTAAACGGAAATCTCCATAAAGGGAGATTTCCGTTTACTTCAATATAGTGCGGTCTCGGAGTTGTAATATTTAAGTAACGGGGGGTGTGGATGGCGCAGCACCCCCATGTGGGGGGTGCAGGGGGGCTTGGCCCCCTGCTTAAAGCAAGTACGTCTATTTTTTTTACTTTTTTTGATATTTTTATTAGGTATTCCATGTTACTGGATGATATGGTGTCGATCATATCGTATTTGAAGTTCAGTAACTTCGAGCATTTAATATAAACCCTCATAAAGAAATGGTGGCAAGCAATATACATATGGAGATCTTTCAAAGCCTCATGCAATACAGCATCTGAATTCATTTTAAAAACATTCATCATGTCTTTGTAACATTAGTCTAATATGCTTTTTTAGGGTCAATCTACCACCAGAACAGGTCACAAAGGTCACAGTTGGACGCTTGCACTTCAGTGAAACGACAGCAAATAACATGCGAAAGAAGGGTAAACCCAATCCCGACCAAAGGTGAGTGATTATGAGAACTTATTCCATACAAAAGCACAACTTTCCTAAGTCTGCATCTTTAGTATTGCATCCATTTTGGAACAAGAACTGAAAATGAGCAAGGTTAGTCTGAAATTGTACAGCCGATTGGAACAAAAAGATTCAGGACAAGATTCATAAAATCTGTACTCTGTTTATACATACTTTAAGTTGTGATCATTAAAAAAAAATGGTTTGGTATTCTTGAAATTGTGATACCCAACCCTAGACAAGGGTTGTGGGAAACACGTCTAAAGTATAGAGAACTGTTGCCATAGCTGCATTTAAACACACACAGTAAGCCAGGGATTAATAAAATGGTGTCCATAATGGCTATACTACATATAAGGGCAGCTAAATTATGAGTTTATTTAGTATTTAGTTTGTTTAGACAGTATGGTGTGTATGAGTTTGTGAGGTTACTTCAAGAAGATATTTATTACCACTATTTTTGTCACAATATGACTTGGTTTGATGCTATCACTTTCAGTGTTTTTATTACATTAGTTATATTAGTTATTTAAATAAGGATCAGATAGTCTTGCTATATAAACTGAGCAATTCAGTATGTGTTATAGTGCTGAAGAAGTCAAGTTTACAGTAAACTAAAGCACCTAATGGTTATTGTTTTAAAGCTCTTACAATCCCTTCTGCATGCATTTTATTTGCTTTTAGTTATGGTTATGTGTGGTTGTCCACCTTACTTGGTTACTCTGTTGTATATGTTTTTGTCCTCGCAGAAGGGTGCACAAAGCTCTGTGTGATTTGCTAACCACACTAATGCCAAGGAACAGGATTGTGTAACATCCCTTATGTGATTCTGCTGCGAGATGCGAAAGCTACCTACTCCCACCCTTTAACAAAAATCATAACAGTTCTGTACATTCTGTGTCTCTAAAACATAAGCTGCAGGTCTTCAGTGCTTATCTCACTCGCACCCATTATCCTAGTGAAGCCCACCAATGGGAGTCGACATAGCACCAGATGCTGTCTTCACCATAAAAAGATAATGGTCTCAGTGCTGCCTGCATATAATAATCAGCTATTCAGTTACTTTACGGGGCAGCACAGTTCAGGGCTATCAGACTACAAAGACCTAGCCCTGAGAACAGAAATGTTTGGTATATATTCACGTACCAGGCACTCCTGTCCTAGTCCTGAGCATAGAAATGTTTGGTACATATTCACATACCAGGCACTCCTGTGTGTCAGTAAATAAAACAGGACAATAACTCTGCAGTTTAATACTTAAATCATGGCAGTTCACCGTGGCATGTCAAACATTTTGGACTGAAAGTATTTACACTTTTATGCTTTATTTATGTACATTGTTCCATTAAGAAGGTACCCCATCAAAAACAGGATCAAGCCCACTTATTGTGATGGCACTGTTTTACTTTGTTTTACTTTTTTGCCTTGTTTCTTGTCTGGGGCAGAATTTAACAGCATTCTAAATTTGGCTTGGTGCTAATGTCTACTCTGTCCGTATTTTCTTGTCTGCAGCATCAAGACGACTTTATTTCATAGCAGGGTATTAAAATCAAGGTACTTTTTCCTGAATTTGTTTTGTGAAGGAGTTTAATTAATGTTCTTAAGCAATTACTGAGGTAATCCTTTGCTCATTTAAGAAGTTAGGATGTCTTGTCAGAAGCAGGCTGTATGGACACTATTTATGTACGTGTTATCACTTGGTATTTAACTTCCATAAAGGTAAACTTCCTGTGGTTGCTTACTACTTTCTGTTAGCTTGAAGGGTTTGTGAGTCATTTTAAACAGAAGTAAACAGAACAAAATTAAAAGAAAAGAAGCTTCCTAAATAAAGACAATGATATCTTGTGATCATTTTTGTAGGATTCCTTGGAGAGATATACAGGCATGAGATTGTTCAAACGCAAGTTTTTAAATTAAGTCATCATTCCAAATATATTTTTCAACTGATTGTAATCCAACTTCCAACTGACCTGCAAAAGTACAAAGAACTTAGAAATCAAACAACAAGAACTTATCAACAAAGACAAAAAAGATTTCTATTATAATCCTCCTAAAACATTAAAATCCAATCCAAAAACTTTTGGAATGCCATTAACCAGATACTACATCCTGGCAACCCGACTTCACCAAATCCATGTCCTGATAGGTCACCTGAAGAGACTGCCAATACTTTCAACACCTACTTTATCAAATCAATTTCCAAACTATTTAACCTCAACCCCTCAAACAAACCTCCCTGTACCCCCTCAACCACTAACTCACTTAACTCCATCTCTCTCAAACCTGTCTCCACTAACTATATTAAAACTATACTCTCTAAGCTCAAACCATGCTCTGTATCTGCAGACAATATCCCATCATATTTTCTCCAGACTGCTGCGCACTCCTTTGCTTTGCCTGTATCTATCCTAATCAATCTCTGAGTCTAAAGTTCCATCTATCTGAAAACAGTTTTACACTCTTCCTATTCATAAAGGTAACTCCACAGAAAGCTCTAGTTTCAGACCTATAGCTATCCTCTCTCCTCTCTCTAAAGTCTTTGAGAAATGTATACACAAACAAGTTATGCATGGTTTCTGTCCCAAGCATAGTACAACCACAGCACTACGATCATTTCTCAACACTATAACTCTAGCCAAAGTTGATCATAAACTTATATCTTCCCTATTCCTTGATCTCTCAGTCTTTTGACACTGTCTTCCACTCTCTGTTACTCAACAAACTTACAGAGCTAAACTTCTCCCCTGATGCAATTGCATGGTTCTGCAGCTATCTCACTGAGAGGCAGCAATCAGTGAAATGGGACTATGCACTATCTACCCCCCTTTCATTAAGAACAGGTGTTCCCCAAGGATCCATTCTTGGGCCTCTGCTTTTTAATATCTTCACTAACTCACTTCATACCTTTTGTTCTCAGTCCATCATTGTACAATATGCAGATGACTCTACAGTCATCACTATTGCTAACTCACCCTCAGAACTCCTATCAAATACCCAAACAGCCTTTAACACTGTAGAGACATGGCTGACTAAAAACCAACCCATCCTAAACCCTAAAAAAATGAAATTGCTACTCTTCCTCCCTAAATCTGCAAACCAAATCAAATCGTCCTTCTCCATAACATCCCTAAACAATACTCCTATAGAAGTCTAAACTAGCACAAAACTACTTGGCGTTACCATCGATGACCAACTGAAATTTGATCGACACATTAACAATTGTATCAAAAAAAAACACCAAAAGCTAGGTCTCTTGTACAGGAATAACAAATACCTCACCGCTGAAACTAGAATCTCTCTTCCTCATGCCTACCTTTTACCCTGCCTAACATATTGTTCCCAGATACTCACTAATTTGAACTCCACCCTACTTATCAAATTAGAATCAGCCTATCATAAGATAGCTAGAGTCGCAACTCAACAAACATACAAATCCCACCACTGTCTCTCCTTAAAATATTTGAACTGGCTTGAACTACCTCATATGCTACTAGAATCCTGGCTCAAAACTATACACTCCATTCTGTATCAGCCTGATTTCTGCCCAGGTCTAGCATCCCTCATCTCCCACTATTCCCCTACCAGACATCTCCGAAGCACAACCCAAGAACTAATAAATCTTCACAAACCAAAAACCAAGACAGGGTGCAACTTATATAGGTACCACCCCTCTGTTGCTTGGAAAAAACTCCTACTAGAAATAAGGAACCTAACTCACCCCAAACAATTCAAGTTAGCCACTAAAGACTGTTTTAAAAAACACTGGATTTGCCACTGTAGGCACCCTCCCTGACCACCATCTACCTATATAGTACTGACTAACTTAATTTCACAATACTTAGCATGAATAACTGACATCCTATGCTTTCTATATAGCTTCCTAAAGTTTTCCCATGCTTAGCTTACTGAACCTTAGATTAGCAAACTTTCTATGTACCTTCCTAAGCTATTGCTATACTCTGCTTATTGAAACTTAGACACACTAACTCATTTAAACTATAAAATATTACTTACTATACTTTTACTGTTGATCATCCTTGTTGTTTATGGTATCTTTTAATTATTGTCAACAACTGCAAATAGTTTGTAACTTCTTGTATATCTCTCTTGTTATGTAAATATTTTTGCACATCTTGGAGCTTTTCTCCCCGGGCTTCCATTGAAAAAGGGCCTGAGCTTAGTCGGACACTCCCAGTCAACAAATGTAAAATAAATAAAAAATAAATAAATATAGAATAGCAATAGTCGGTGTAAAATGATAACACGTATCAGTTAAGACAAGATATCACTGTGTCTTTAAAACTTGATTATTAAAAATTTGCAACATTCCAGTTTATTTGTCCATTAAAAATCAGCCTTTTTCACACAGGAGTTAGCATCAGCATTGTATTATCAGGTATCATGTGATTCACAGCAGCATATGACAATCACACACTGCTACAGTTTGCATTTGGCCTTTTCACATAGCTTATAAATGCAGTATGTATTCCCAAACTCAAAGGCATCTTAAGGTTATTTATGTCCCAGGCCAGCTTTGAGATTAAAGACTTCAAAATTAACTCTATACTACCAGCCCTAAGCAAATATCCAGGAGCTACATCCCAGTCCCCGGGCTACAGCCTCAGTCAAATAGTTAAGCACTGATTTTTTTCCTGCTTTGGATAAGTCAGTTGTAGCAGTCTCAGAAGTTATTAACTGGTGCAAGGTTTTTATTAGATAATCCATATTAATTCTGAGTTCTTGCTGATTCTATGAATCTTTCCTAGCATAAAGCACTGAGTGGTAAATTATGTAATGTATGTTTGCTGATTCTGCCCTACAAGAATTGTAGAAAATGATTATGAACTCAGTGAGTGAGAAACATGTATTTTTCCAGATATGGACTCTTAGATTATAGTAAGATAGCTGATAACAGTCATTTAGTGAGCGAACAGAAATTAACAGGTGATTTAGAAAATCCTGTAATTTTCAATAAACCCAGGATTGGAAAAATCTCTTTGAGACAGTTCTAAACTTAACCTGGAGACAATGAGTTGTTACCTGCCACTGATGGTGGTTGCACTTGGGTTTTTATTGTGCCCCTTCAATAAGAATTGCACTGGTAGGTGGCCCTTTGCCTAACAGTATTGGCAAAAAAAATTATACTGGGAAAGAGTGATGGTGCATACTTGGCTATAACAGCAAGGTGAATTTCAATACCGGTTTCACTTAACTCATGTATGTTTACTCTTTTTTCACCTAATTTCCTGAGGGTAGAAGTTTATTTATCTAAGTAAAATCTGTCTGTCCTCTGCCTACTTTGTGGTATACAACTATTTCATGTATCGTGTTTTATCTAGCTATCTGATGCTAAAATTTTACTCTGTTGTTGTTAACTTCATGTGTTATTTTATTTTTACTGTACTTCATATTAATTTTTCATGTTTGGAAATTTTCTTCCTGAACCTCCTCTGAAAAAGTACACTTGCCCAATTGGACTTTACCCGGTTAACAAATGTCAAAATAAAAATAAAACTCCAAGGCTTATGCCGAGACCTTTGTCCATTTAAAGGTAGAAAAGGGCTTCCTCAGTGCCTGTTTCTCTAGACCATCTTATGAAATCATTTAATGTAAATGACATTCAGGATGTGCTAAATCAGGAAGAAAGGCCCACCGACCTTCAATTACTTTTTCTGGGGGGCTAGGCTCTAAGTGAGATTATAGAGGGATATCAAGTCCAAAGCTTGCTTAGCACTTAAGGTATCTCAGCCAAACCCTTTGATAAGAGTGGACAATAAACCTGAAATTACCTTTTCCTAAATGAATGTAAAGAAGCAAACGGGAGAACTTTGCATGTCATTCAGGTCACCTGATTGGAGAACACCTATGCGAAAATGCAATATTAGATAATTCTGTACCATAATAAAACTAGCAAAAGGAATACAGAAAGACTGCTAGAAGTATGATGCCAGAGACTGTAGGACATGATTTTATGTATTCTAGAAATGCTCAGCTTAAACGCCTTTAATAATTTCGATGTGCTCTTTAAAGCTTCTGGCATGGAAGGTTGAAGCTGATAGCTACTTTGTTCTTGTTCCTTTTGGATGAGTATACTAAGCCACAGTCTACAAAGTGAAGGTTGGAATAAAGAGAAATATTTACTGAAATTAAAAAAATAAAGTTCATCATCAATATCACATTATTAAAAAAGCCATAAAGATAAAATACAAATTGCTAAGAAAATAAGAAAAAAATAATAATGTCTTAAACCCATTCCTAATGCAGCAAAATAAACCCTTACTGGGTGAAAGCTTGAAGCAGACCGCTGAAAGGAGTGAGTTTAATGATTTTCACAGGGCTTTAGTTCAGGAATACAACCCCAATGTTAGGGACATTAAAAATATTTTTATCAGAAACTGGAATATTTTGAAATGTAATTCAGATGTCCTTAACGTTATAGGTCATGGACAAATTTTGTTTATAAGACGGGGGCTAACTTAAGGATTAACTTTGAGCATGTTAAGCCTGTGGACAATACAAGTGAAAAGGATGTAGATGGCACTACAAAATGTGGTTCAAGTAACCAATGTCCCTATAGTTTTGATTCTGGTATTCTTATTCTTAACAATACCATGAAGTCTAAATTCATTTTTAAGAAAGGTAATTGTGTTACCAAACAGGTTATTTATTTAGCAAAATGTTCAAATCGTCCTGCATTTTATGTGGGCAAGACTGAAAGAGCCCGTAGGAATGGGATCTATGAACATATATATCAGATCAGGAAACAAGATAATAATAATGCTCTTTTTAAACATTTGTCATTAAGCCCTAATTGCTCTGCTTTTAAATTTGGTATTCTAGATAAGATTAGTCACAATCCGAGAGGTAGTGATGACAAGACCCTTTTAGAAGAAAAAGAAAGTTAGATGGTAGTTGAAGTTAAACACTACTTGTTTCCGAGGTATTAATGATAGTATCTCCCTTCAACCCATTTTAAATCTCAGGCCTTAGTGTTTTATCAGTCATGTTTTTATATTTTGAATTTGGGTTTTTATATTATAATGTGATTTTTAGTGTGTACTATACTTTTTATAAGTTAGAATGCTGCGGTTTGTTTAATATGCAGACGTTTCAGTATTAGATGAGTGTTTCTTTAAATGGCAGAAGATAATTTTACTAATTGATTAGTGAGTTATGGATGTAATGTCCTGTGTAAGAGTCCTCCCATGTCTTAATGTTTTAGATTCTGATGAAGTCCATGTTTGTACTGAATGAAAGCGATTAATGTATTTTGGTTTTATTTAATAAAAAATTGCTTTTAATTTATTGAAGTCTGTTGAAGTTTATTTGAATCCTGACCCCAGCTGCTGTGATACTACTTTTTATCATTTTTGTTTTTTTGGTTGGGTCTGTAGTGTCGCTTCACTTATTTGGTTAGAATGTAATAAAAATCCACACTTACTCTGTTTAACAACTATAGTACTCAATAAACACAACAGTCACTAAAAGAAATTTAACAAGTTTTCCATGCCTGGAAAACCTCTGAAAAAAGACATCCAATGAAACACATGGGACCCACTGTAGTATAGGGTTTAGTGAAGGACAGATTGATCCTTATGGGTGCCCTGCAGAAGCAGATAGATTTTGGGCTTTAATTTTCAGTATTTAAAAGTTATTTAATAACAATGTCACGTGTTTAGAAGAGGCTGTCTTGCTGTAGTGGAAGGGAAAGCATAAGATGAAGTGAGTTCAGGGCATCGTCTGGCATACAACAGGTTATATTAGGCCTGATCAGGTAAAGGACAGATCTTTCAGTACTAGCAGCCAGTAGGCTCATTCAGGAACAGCAGTCTTTTGTAGTCAGAAGTATACAGTTAAAGATTTTATTAAGAACTGTTTGTAGAGGTTTAGTATTTTCTGATGACCAGAATGCTGACCATGGTAGGATCATTTTTTTTTAATGGATATGTACCGCTTTGGCTTATGGCACTGTACAATTCAATAGTGAGCTGCTAACTTTGTAAGATAGCCTTTGTTGAGACAGTACCATCTCCGTGACATTTTTGGTGCATATCATACCTCTCAACTGTCCAGATTTTCTCAGAGTGTCCAGATTTTTGCCTCACATTTTTAGTCTGTTCCTCATAAAATTTTACTTTTCTGGAAAATTATTTGCAAATTGTTGAGGTGTGAAGTCAGAAAATAATGACAGTCATTTAAATGTCAGACTTCATACCCTTCAGAAAATTCATGAGGTTGCAAAACCTATTATTCTGTCAGCTTTCTAAATCTATAAGAGCAATATTTTAAAGTTGCCCCTATTTTTGTGCCTTTGTTCTACATTATTAATGATTTTGTCCAGATTTCTTGCTGTAAGAGGTTGACAGGTATAATGCATGTTACAAATAAATTCTAAACTAGTAGTTAAATTCCTTTCCTACAGATGATGTTTTTAATATAAAAAAAATTGCAGGATTTATTTTAATATACAAGCACATTCATCTTTTTATAACTGATAGAAATAACCAAGATAATGGCCAGTTGAATATCAATACTTCTTCTTTGTGGAATTTTTTTGCTTGGTTAGTGTACTGAGAGCATCTGGGTGGTACTACTCATGAAAGATTTCCCTAGCATTGTGTATTTGAAGTTTCCTTTGCTCCTGAGAGTAGTAAACTTAGGTTCATAGTTCATGCTTCTTACTAAGCTTACAACCAAAGGAGACTGTCAAGAAGCCAGCTGCATCATACCAATTTGACTAGAGACTAACAGTGCCGTCCATTAAGTGGACATTTTCCACATATCCCTTGAAAATATGCGATTCACCATCCAGTCATCCAGACTGGTTTTTAAGTATGCTAGGGAAGTACTCTGCTTGATAGGTAAGGGCAGTCTATTCCAGAAACGGATTAGATGGGGTTAGGTGTATGTCCTGCCATCTGGTCTTGTTGATGTGATTGTGTAGGTTTACTAGAACATGTGACGGATTAAATGGGGTTAGGTATATGTCCTGCCATCATGGTCTTGTTGATGTGATTGTGTAGGATTACTAGAACATCTGACAGATTACATGGGGTTAGGTATATGTCCTACCATCTGGTCTTTTTGATGTGATTGTGTAGGTTTACTAGAACATGTGAAATTAGATGGGGTTAGGTATATGTCCAGCCATCTGGTCTTGTTGATGTGATTGTGTAGGTTTACTACAACATGTGACGGATTAGATGGGGTTAGGTATATGTCCTGCCATCGGGTCTTGTTGATGTCATTGTGTAGGTTTACTAGAACATGTGACGGATTAGATAGGGTTAGGTATATGTCCTGCCATCTGGTCTTGTTGATGTGATTGTGTAGGTTTACTAGACCATGTGACGGATTTGATGGGGTTAGGTATATGTCCTGCCATCTGGTCTTGTTGATGTGATTGTGTAGGTTTACTAGACCATGTGACGGATTTGATGGGGTTAGGTATATGTCCTGCCATCTGGTCTTGTTGATGTGATTGTGTAGGTTTACTAGAACATGTGACGGATTAGAATGGGTTAGGTATATGTCTTGCCATCTGGTCTTGTTGACGTGATTGTGTAGGTTTACTAGAACATGTGACAGATTAGATGGGGTTAGGTATGTGTCCTGCCATCTGGTCTTGTTGAAGTGATTGTGTAGGTTTACTAGAACATGCGATGGATTAGATGGGGTTAGGTATATGTCCTTCCATCTGGTCTTGTTGATGTGATTGTGTAGGTTTACTAGAACATATGACGGATTAGATGGGGTTAGGTATATGTCCTGCCATGTGGTCTTGTTGATGTGATTGTGTAGGTTTACTAGAACATGTGACGGATTAGATGGGGTTAAGTATATGTCTTGCCATCTGGCCTTGTTGATGTGATTGTGTAGGTTTACTAGAACATGGATTAGATGGGGTTATGTATATATCCTGCCATCTGGTCTTGTTGATGTAATTGTTTCGGTTTACTAGAACATGTGACGGATTAGATGGGGTTAGGTATATGTCCTGCCATCTGGTCTTGTTGATGTGATTGTGTAGGTTTACTAGAACATGTGACGAATTAGAATGGGTTAGGTATATGTCCTGCCATCTGGTCTTGTTGACGTGATTGTGTAGGTTTACTAGAACATGTGACAGGTTAGATGGGGTTAGGTATATGTCCTGCCATCTGGTCATGATGATGTGATTGTGCACGTTTACTAGAACATGTGACGGGTTAGATGGGGTTAGATATATGTCCTGCCATCTGGTCTGATTGATGTGATTGTGTAGGTTTACTGGAACATGTAACAGATTAGATGGGGTTAGGTATATGTCCTGCCATCTGGTCTTGTTGATGTGAATGTGTAGGTTTACTAGAACATGTGATGGATTAGATGGGGTTAGGTATATGTCCTGCCATCTGGTCTTGTTGATGTGAGTGTGTAGGTTTACTAGAACATGTGACGGATTGGATAGGGTTAGGTATATGTCCTGCCATCTGGTCTTGTTGATGGGATTGTTTAGGTTTACTAGAACATGTGATGGATTAGATTGGGTTAGCTATATGTCGTGCCATTTGGTCTTGTTGATGTGATTGTGTAGGTTTACTAGAACATGTGACGGATTAGATGGGGTTAGGTATATGTCCTGCTGCCTGGTCTTGTTGATGTGATTGTGTAGGTTTACTACAACATGTGACGGATTAGACTGGGTTAGATATATGTCCTGCCATCTGGTCTTGTTGATGTGATTCTGTAGGTTTACTAGAACTTGTAATGGACTAGATGGGGTTTAGGTGTATGTCCTGCCATCTGGTCTTGTTGATGTGATTCTGTAGGTTTACTAGAACATGTGACGGATTAGCTGGGGTCTAGGTATATGCCCTGCCATCTGATCTTGTTGATGTGATTGTGTAGGTTTACTGGAACATGTGACAGATTACATGGGGTTAGGTATTTGTCCTGCCATTTGGTCTTGATGATGTGATTGTGTAGGATTACTAGAACATGTGACGCATTAGATGGGGTTAGGTATATGTCCTGCCATCTGGTCTTGTTGATGTGATTGTGTAGGTTTACTGGAACATGTGACGGATTAGATGGGGTTAGGTATATGTCCTGCCACCTGGTCTTGTTGATGGGATTGTGTAGAATTACTAAAACATGGGTAACGGATTAGATGAGGTTAGGTATATGTCCTGCCATCTGGTCTTGTTGATGTGAATGTGTAGGTTTACTAGAACATGTGATGGATTAGATGGGGTTAGGTATATGTCCTGCCATCTGGTCTTGTTGATGTGAGTGTGTAGGTTTACTAGAACATGTGACGGATTGGATAGGGTTAGGTGTATGTCCTGCCATCTGGTCTTGTTGATGGGATTGTTTAGGTTTACTAGAACATGTGATGGATTAGATGGGGTTAGGTATATGTCCTGCCATCTGGTCTTGTTGATGTGATTGTGTAGGTTTACTAAAGCATGTGACGGATTAGATGGGGTTAGGTATATGTCCTGCCGCCTGGTCTTGTTGATGTGATTGTGTAGGTTTACTAGAACATGTGACGGATTAAATGGGGTTAGGTATATGTCCTGCTGTCTGATCTTGCTGATGTGATTGTGTAGGCTTACTTGAACATGTGATGAATTAGATGGGGTTAGGTATATTTCTTGCCATCTGGTCTTGTTGATGTGATTGTGTAGGTTTACTAGAACATGTAGTGGATTAGATGGGGTTATGTATATATCCTGCCATCTGGTCTTGTTGATGTAACTGTGTGAGTTTACTAGAACATGTGACAGATTAGATGGGGTTAGGTATGTGTCCTGCCATCTGGTTCAATGATGTCATTGTGTAGGTTTACTAGAACATGTGAGGCATTAGATGGGGTTAGGTATATGTCCTGCCATCTGGTCTTGTTGATGTGATTGTGTGGGTTTATTGGAACATGTGACAGATTAGATGGTGTTAGGTATATATCCTGCCATCTGGTCTTGCTGATTTGATTGTGTAGGTTTACTAGAACATGTGACGGATTAGATGGGGTTAGGTATATGTCCTGCTGTCTGATCTTGTTGATGTGATTGTGTAGGTTTACTTGAACATGTGATGAATTAGATGGGGTTAGGTATATGTCGTACCATCTGGTCTTGTTGATATGATTGTGTAGGTTTACTGGAACATGTGATGGATTAGATGGGGTTAGGTATATGTCCTGCCGCCTGGTCTTGTTGATGTGATTGTGTAGAATTACTAGAACATGTAACGGATTAGATGAGGTTAGGTATATGTCCTGCCATCTGGTCTTGTTGATGTGATAGTGTAGGTTTACTAGAACATGTGACGGATTAGATGGGGTTAGGTATATGTCCTGCTGTCTGATCTTGTTGATGTGATTGTGTAGGTTTACTTGAACATGTGATGAATTAGATGGGGTTAGGTATATGTCCTGCCATCTGGTCTTGTTGATGTGAGTGTGTAGGTTAACTACAACATGGGCCGGATTAGATAGGGTTAGGTATATGTCCTGCCATCTGGTCATTTTGATGTGATTGTTTAGGTTTACTAGAACATGTGATGGATTAGAATGGGTTAGGTATATTTCCTGCCATTTGGTCTTGTTGATGTGATTGTGTAGGTTTACTAGAACATGTGACGGATTAGAATGGGTTAGTTATATGTGCTGCCATCTGGTCTTGTTGATGTGTTTGTGTAGGTTTAATAGATCATGTGACAGATTAGATGGGGTTAGGTATATGTCGTGCCATCTGGTCTTGTTGATGTGATTGTGTATGTTTACTAGAACATGTGACGGATTAGATGGGGTTTGGTATATGTCGTACCATCTGGTCTTGTTGATGTGATTGTGTAGGTTTACTGGAACATGTGACGGATTAGATGGGGTTAGGTATATTTCTTGCCATCTGGTCTTGTTGATGTGATTGTGTAGGTTTACTAGAACATGTGTCGGATTAGAATGGGTTACGTATATGTCCTGGCATCTGGTCTTGTTGATGTGATTGTGTAGGGTTACTGGAACATGTGACAGATTAGATGGGGTTAGGTATATTTCCTGCCATCTGGTCTTGATGATGTAATTGTGTAGGTTTACTAGAACATGTGACGCATTAGATGGGGTTAGGTATATGTCCTACCATCTGGTCTTGTTGATGTGATTGTGTAGGTTTATTGGAACATGTGACAATTTAGATGGGGATAGGTATATGTTCTGCCATCTGGTCTTGTTGATGTGATTGTGTATGTTTACTAGAACATGTGACGGATTAGATGGGGTTTGGTATATGTCGTACCATCTGGTCTTGTTGATGTGATTGTGTAGGTTTACTGGAACATGTGACGGATTAGATGGGGTTAGGTATATTTCTTGCCATCTGGTCTTGTTGATGTGATTGTGTAGGTTTACTAGAACATGTAGCGGATTTGATGGGGTGATGTATATATCCTGCCATCTGGTCTTGTTGATGTAACTGTGTGAGTTTACTAGAACATGTGACAGATTAGATAGGGTTAGGTATATGCCCTTCCATCTAGCCTTGTTGATGTGATTGTGTAGGTTTACTAGAACATGTGATGGATTAGATGGGGTCTAGGTATATATCCTGCCATCTGGTCTTGTTGATGTGATTGTGTAGGTTTACTAGAACATGTGACGGATTAGAATGGGTTAGGTATATGTCCTGCCATCTGGTCTTGTTGATGTGAGTGTGTAGGTTTACTAGAACATGGGATGGACTAGATAGGCCTAGGTAGATGTCCTGCCATCTTGTCTTTTTGGTGTGATTGTTTAGGTTTACTAGAACATGTGATGGATTAGATTGGGTTAGGTATATGTCCTGCCATTTGGTCTTGTTGATGCGATTGTGTAGGTTTACTAGAACATGTGACGGATTAGAATGGGTTAGGTATATGTGCTGCCATCTGGTCTTGTTGATGTGATTGTGTAGGTTTACTAGAACATGTGACGGATTAGATGGGGTTAGGTATATGTCGTGCCATCTGGTCTTGTTGATGTGATTGTGTAGGTTTACTAGAACATGTGATGGATTAGAAGGGGTTAGGTATATGTCGTACCATCTGGTCTTGTTGATGTGATTGTGTAGGTTTACTGGAACATGTGACGGATTAGATGGGGTTAGGTATATGTCCTGCCATCTGGTCTTGTTGATGTGATTGTGTAGAATTACTAGAACATGTGACGGATTAGATGGGGTTAGGTATATGTCTTGCCATCTGGTCTTGTTGATGTGATTGTGTAGGTTTACTAGAGCATGTGACAGATTAGATGGGGTTAGGTATATGTCCTGCCATCTGGTCTTGTTGATGTGATTGTGCAGGTTTACTTGATCATGTGATGGATTAGATGGGGTTAGGTATATGTCCTGCCGCCTGGTCTTGTTGATGTGATTGTGTAGGTTTACTACAACATGTGACGGATTAGATTGGGCTAGGTATATGTCCTGCCATCTGGTCTTGTTGATTTGATTCTGTAGGTTTACTAGAACTTGTAATGGACTAGATGGGGTTTAGGTGTATGTCCTGCCATCTGGTCTTGATGATGTGATTCTGTAGGTTTACTAGAACTTGTAACGGACTAGATGGGGTTTAGGTGTATGTCCTGCCATCTGGTCTTGTTGATGTGATTCTGTAGGTTTACTAGAACATGTGACGGATTAGATAAGGTTAGGTATATGTCTTGCCATCTGGTCTCGTTGATGTGATTGTGTAGGTTTACTAGAACATGTAGTGGATTAGATGGGGTTATGTATATATCCTGCCATCTGGTCTTGTTGATGTAACTGTGTGAGTTTACTAGAACATGTGACGGATTAGATAGAGTTAGGTATTTGCCCTGCCAACTGATCTTGTTGATGTGATTGTGTAGGTTTACTAGAACATGTGACAGATTACATGGGGTTAGGTATATGTCCTGCCATCTGGTCTTGATGATGTGATTGTGTAGGGTTACTAGAACATGTGACGCATTAGATGGGGTTAGGTATATGTCCTGCCATCTGGTCTTGTTGATATGATTGTGTAGGTTTACTAGAACATGTGACGGATTAGATGGGGTTAGGTATATGTCCTGCCATCTGGTCTTATTGATGTGATTGTGTAGGTTTACTAGAACATGTGACGGCTTAGATGGGGTTAGGTGTATGTCCTGCCATCTGGTCTTGTTGATATGATTGTGTAGGTTTACTAGAACATGTGATGGATTAGATGGGGTTAGGTATATGTCCTGCCATCTGGTCTTGTTGATATGATTGTGTAGGTTTACTAGAACATGTGACGGATTAGATGGGGTTAGGTATATGTCCTGCTGTCTGATCTTGTTGATGTGATTGTGTAGGTTTACTTGAACATGTGATGAATTAGATGGGGTTAGGTATATGTCGTACCATCTGGTCTTGTTGATATGATTGTGTAGGTTTACTGGAACATGTGATGGATTAGATGGGGTTAGGTATATGTCCTGCCGCCTGGTCTTGTTGATGTGATTGTGTAGAATTACTAGAACATGTAACGGATTAGATGAGGTTAGGTATATGTCCTGCCATCTGATCTTGCTGATGTGATTGTGTAGGTTTACTAGAACATGTGACGGCTTAGATGGGGTTAGGTATATGTAGTGCCATCTGGTCTTGTTGATGTGATAGTGTAGGTTTACTAGAACATGTGACGGATTAGATGGGGTTAGGTATATGTCCTGCTGTCTGATCTTGTTGATGTGATTGTGTAGGTTTACTTGAACATGTGATGAATTAGATGGGGTTAGGTATATGTCCTGCCATCTGGTCTTGTTGATGTGAGTGTGTAGGTTAACTACAACATGGGCCGGATTAGATAGGGTTAGGTATATGTCCTGCCATCTGGTCATTTTGATGTGATTGTTTAGGTTTACTAGAACATGTGATGGATTAGAATGGGTTAGGTATATTTCCTGCCATTTGGTCTTGTTGATGTGATTGTGTAGGTTTACTAGAACATGTGACGGATTAGAAGGGGTTAGGTATATGTCGTACCATCTGGTCTTGTTGATGTGATTGTGTAGGTTTACTGGAACATGTGACGGATTAGATGGGGTTAGGTATATGTCCTGCTGTCTGATCTTGTTGATGTGATTGTGTAGGTTTACTAGAACATGTGATGGATTAGATGGGGTTAGGTATATTTCCTGCCACCTGGTCTTGATGATGTAATTGTGTAGGTTTACTAGAACATGTGACGCATTAGATGGGGTTAGGTATATATCCTACCATCTAGTCTTGTTGATGTGATTGTGTAGGTTTATTGGAACATGTGACAGTTTAGATGGGGATAGGTATATGTTCTGCCATCTGGTCTTGTTGATGTGATTGTGTATGTTTACTAGAACATGTGACGGATTAGATGGGGTTTGGTATATGTCGTACCATCTGGTCTTGTTGATGTGATTGTGTAGGTTTACTTGAACATGTGATGAATTAGATGGGGTTAGGTATATTTCTTGCCATCTGGTCTTGTTGATGTGATTGTGTAGGTTTACTAGAACATGTAGCGGATTTGATGGGGTGATGTATATATCCTGCCATCTGGTCTTGTTGATGTAACTGTGTGAGTTTACTAGAACATGTGACAGATTAGATAGGGTTAGGTACATGCCCTTCCATCTAGCCTTCTTGATGTGATTGTTTAGGTTTACTAGAACATGTGATGGATTAAATGGGGTCTAGGTATATATCCTGCCATCTGGTCTTGTTGATGTCATTGTGTACGTTTACTAGAACATGTGATGGATCAGAAGGGGTTAGGTATATGTCCTGCCATCTGGTCTTGTTGATGTGAGTGTGTAGGTTTACTAGAACATGGGACGGATTAGATAGGGCTAGGTAGATATCCTGCCATCCTGTCTTTTTGGTGTGATTGTTTAGGTTTACTAGAACATGTGATGGATTAGATTGGGTTAGGTATATGTCCTGCCATTTGGTCTTGTTGATGCGATCGTGTAGGTTTACTAGAACATGTGATGGATTAGAATGGGTTAGGTATATGTGCTGCCATCTGGGCTTGTTGATGTGATTGTGTAGGTTTACTAGAACATGTGACGGATTAGATGGGGTTAGGTATATGTCGTGCCATCGGGTCTTGTTGATTTGATTGTGTAGGTTTACTAGAACATGTGACGGATTAGAAGGGGTTAGGTATATGTCGTACCATCTGGTCTTGTTGATGTGATTGCGTAGGTTTACTGGAACATGTGACGTATTAGATGGGGTTAGGTATATGTCCTGCCATCTGGTCTTGTTGATGTGATTGTGTAGAATTACTAGAACATGTGACGGATTAGATGGGGTTAGGTATATGTCCTGCTGTCTGATCTTGTTGATGTGATTGTGTAGGTTTACATGAACATGTGATGAATTAGATGGGGTTAGGTATATGTCTTGCCATCTGGTCTTGTTGATGTGGTTGTGTAGGTTTACCAGAACATGTAGTGGATTAGATGGGGTTATGTATATATCCTGCCATCTGGTCTTGTTGATGTAACTGTGTAGGTCTACTAGAACATGCGACGGATTAGATGGGGTTAGGTATATGTCCTGCCATCTGGCCTTGTTGATGTGATTGCGTAGGTTTACTAGAACATGTGACAGATTAGATGGGGTCTAGGTATATGTCCTGCCATCTGGTCTTATTGATGTGATTGTGTAGGTTTACTAGAACATGTGACGGATTAGAATGGGTTAGGTATATGTCCTGCCATCTGGTCATGATGATGTGATTGTGTAGGTTTACTAGAACATGTGACGAATTAGATGGGGTTAGGTATATGTCGTGCCATCTGGTCTTGTTGAAGTGATTGTGTAGGTTTACTGGAAAATTTGATGGATTAGATGGGGTTAGGTATATGTCCTGCTATCTGGTCTTGTTGATATGATTGTGTAGGTTTACTAGAACTTGTAACGGATTAGATGGGGTTAGGTGTATGTCCTGCCATCTGGTCTTTTTTGGGCTGCC
>NC_056732.1:1397781916-1397896332 GCF_019279795.1 Protopterus annectens | reverse complement strand
CCTTGATTGGAGTATTGTCGATTGTGATTGATGGTTAGGTTATGCTGACTTGTGGTATTGTTAGTACTGACTGTGATGGATTAGATAGGGTTAGGTATATGTCCTGCCATCTGGTCTTGTTGATGTGATTGTGTAGGTTTACTAGAACATGTGACGGATTAGATGGGGTTAGGTATATGTCCTGCCATCTGGTCTTGTTGATGTGATTGTGTAGGTTTACTAGAACATGTGATGGATTAGATGGGGTTAGGTATATGTCCTGCCATCTGGTCTTGTTGATGTGATTGTGTAGGTTTACTAGAACATGTGATGGATTAGATGGGGTTAGGTATATGTCCTGCCATCTGGTCTTGTTGATGTGATTGTGTAGGTTTACTAGAACATGTGATGGATTAGATGGGGTTAGGTATATGTCCTGCCATCTGGTCTTGTTGATGTGATTGTGTAGGTTTACTAGAACATGTGATGGATTAGATGGGGTTAGGTATATGTCCTGCCATCTGGTCTTGTTGATGTGATTGTGTAGGTTTACTAGAACATGTGACGGATTAGATGGGGTTAGGTATATGTCCTGCCATCTGGTCTTGTTGATGTGATTGTGTAGGTTTACTAGAACATGTGATGGATTAGATGGGGTTAGGTATATGTCCTGCCATCTGGTCTTGTTGATGTGATTGTGTAGGTTTACTAGAACATGTGATGGATTAGATGGGGTTAGGTATATGTCCTGCCATCTGGTCTTGTTGATGTGATTGTGTAGGTTTACTAGAACATGTGATGGATTAGATGGGGTTAGGTATATGTCCTGCCATCTGGTCTTGTTGATGTGATTGTGTAGGTTTACTAGAACATGTGATGGATTAGATGGGGTTAGGTATATGTCCTGCCATCTGGTCTTGTTGATGTGATTGTGTAGGTTTACTAGAACATGTGATGGATTAGATGGGGTTAGGTATATGTCCTGCCATCTGGTCTTGTTGATGTGATTGTGTAGGTTTACTAGAACATGTGATGGATTAGATGGGGTTAGGTATATGTCCTGCCATCTGGTCTTGTTGATGTGATTGTGTAGGTTTACTAGAACATGTGATGGATTAGATGGGGTTAGGTATATGTCCTGCCATCTGGTCTTGTTGATGTGATTGTGTAGGTTTACTAGAACATGTGATGGATTAGATGGGGTTAGGTATATGTCCTGCCATCTGGTCTTGTTGATGTGATTGTGTAGGTTTACTAGAACATGTGATGGATTAGATGGGGTTAGGTATATGTCCTGCCATCTGGTCTTGTTGATGTGATTGTGTAGGTTTACTAGAACATGTGATGGATTAGATGGGGTTAGGTATATGTCCTGCCATCTGGTCTTGTTGATGTGATTGTGTAGGTTTACTAGAACATGTGATGGATTAGATGGGGTTAGGTATATGTCCTGCCATCTGGTCTTGTTGATGTGATTGTGTAGGTTTACTAGAACATGTGACGGATTAGATGGGGTTAGGTATATGTCCTGCCATCTGGTCTTGTTGATGTGATTGTGTAGGTTTACTAGAACATGTGACGGATTAGATGGGGTTAGGTATATGTCCTGCCATCTGGTCTTGTTGATGTGATTGTGTAGGTTTACTAGAACATGTGACGGATTAGATGGGGTTAGGTATATGTCCTGCCATCTGGTCTTGTTGATGTGATTGTGTAGGTTTACTAGAACATGTGACAGATTAGTTGGGGTTAAGTATATGTTCTGCCATCTGATCTTGTTGATGTGATTGTGTAGGTTTACTAGAACATGTGACAGATTAGATGGGGTTAGGTATATGTCCTGCCATCTGGTTTTGTTGATGTGATTGTGTAGGTTTACTAGAACATGTGATGGATTAGATGGGGTTAGGTATATGTCCTGCCGTCTGGTCTTGTTGATGTGATTGTTTTAAGTTTACTAGAACATGTGATTGATTTGATGGGGTTAGGTATATGTCATACCATCTGGTTTGTTGATGTGATTGTGTAGTTTTACTGGAACATGTGATGGATTAGATGGTGTTAGGTATATGTCCTGCCATCGAGTCTTGTTAATGTGATTGTGTAGGTTTACTAGAACATGTAACGGATTACATGTGGTTAGGTATATGGCCTGCCATCTGTTCTTGTTGATGTGAGTGTGTAGGTTTACTAGAACATGTGACGGATTAGATGGGGTTAGGTATATGTCCTGCCATCTGGTCTTGTTGATGTGATTGTGTACGTTTACTACAACATGTGATGGATTAGATGGGGTTAGGTATATGTCCTGCCATTTGGTATTGTTGATGTGATTCTGTAGGTTTACTACAACATGTGACGGATTAGATGAGGTTAGGTATATGTCTTGCCGTATGGTCTTGTTGATGTGGTTGTGTAAGTTTACTAGAACATGTGACGGATTAGATGAGGTTAGGTATATGTCCTGCCATCTGGTCTTGTTGATGTGATTGTGTAGGTTTACTAGAACATATGATAGATTAGATGGGGTTAGGTATATGTCCTGCCATCTGGTCTTGTTGATGTTATTGTGTAGGTTTACTAGAATATGTGACGGATTAGATGAGGTTAGGTATATGTCCTGCCATCTGGTCTTGTTGATGTGACTGGGTAGGTTTACTAGAACAGGTCTATATTAGATCAGCGAAAACTTAAAAAAGCGAACTCTGATTGATCGACCTTATGTAAGAGAAAGCTTCCAATCTCGAACTGTCAGATCAGTGATTTTTTTCTTAGGGAAAAAAACGCTAATCCAAAACACATACACACAACACAAGCACACCAAACAAACAGAAGTTCACACACATACACCTAACATATGACACCTAACCCTTCTCTAAACCATGCACAAACCCCTAACTATCCACTTACCTTAATCCAAACCCTAAGGTACGTCACTATCGCACACTCACCGGCTCCCTAACCCTAACTCACCTAAACCCGCCATAAACCCTCACGTCCACACAATCGCACACATACCTAACCCACGCCCTAACCCTAACTCACCTAACCCACCCTAACACTCACATCCACACAATCGCACACTTGCCTGAATCCAACCCGTAACTTTCCACCACAGCACTGAAAATACCGAAGCAACAGAAATGGACAACCAAATTCTTTCCCTAGGAAGAAATTCGGGTTTCTGTCGCTTCGATATTATGAACATTCGCTTAAATAAGGTCGATCAATCAGCGTTCGCTTGTTTAAGCGTTCGCTGATCTATTATAGACCCTACTAGAGCATGTGATGGATAAGATGAGGTTAGGTATATGTCGTGCCATCTGGTCATGTTTATGTGATTGTGTAGGTTTACTAGAATATGTGACAGATTAGATGGGGTTAGGTATATGCCCTGCCTTCTGCTCTTATTGATGAGATTGTGGAGGTTTACTAGAACATGAGATGGATTAGATGGGGATAGCTATATGTCCTGCCATCTGGTCTTGTTGACGTGATTGGGTAGGTTTACTAGAACATGTGATGGATATAATGGGGTTAGGTATATGTCGTGCCATCTGGTCTTTTTGATGTCATTGCGTAGATTTACTAGAACATGTGATGGATTAGATGGGGTTAGGTTTATGTCCTGCCATCTAATCTTGTTGATTTGATTATTTAGGTTTTCTAGAACGTGTGACGGATTAGATGGGCTGAGGTATATGTCGTGCCATCTGGTCTTGTTTATGTGATTGTGATGGTTTACTAGAAAATGTGATGGATTAGATGGGGTTTGGTATATGTCGTACCATCTTGTCTTGTTGATTTGATTGTGTAGTTTTACTGGAACATGTGATGGATTAGATGGGGTTATGTATATGTCCTGCCACCTCGTCTTGTTTATGTGATTGTATAGGTTTACTAGAACATGTGACGGATTAGATTGGGTTAGGTATATGTCCAGCAGTCTGATCTTGTTGATGTGATTGTGTAGGTTTACTAGAACATGTGCCGGGTAAGATGGGGTTTGGTATATGTCCTGCCATCTGGTCTTGTTGATGTGATTCTGTAGGTTTACTAGAACATGTGTCGGATTAGATGGGGTTAGTTATATGTCCTGCCATCTGGTCTTGTTGATGTGATTGTGTAGGTTTACTAGAACATGTGACATATAAGATGGGGTTAGGTATATGTCCTGCCATCTGGTCTTGTTGATGTGACTGGGTAGGTTTACTAGAACAGGTCTATATTAGATCAGCGAACACTTAAAAAAGCGAACGCTGATTGATTGACCTTAATTTAGAGAAAGCTTACAATATCGAACTGTCAGATCAGTGATTTTTTTCCTAGGGAAAAAAAATCGCTCATCCAAATCACATACTCACAACACAAGCACACCAAACAAACAGAAATCCACACACATACACCTAACATCTGACACCTAACCCTACACTAAACTATGCACACACCAACTATCCACTTACCTTAACCCAAACCCTAATGTACATCACTATCGCACACTCACCCGCTCCCTAACCCTAACTCAGCTAAACCCGCCATAAACCCTCACGTCCACAGAATCGAACAAATACCTAACCCGCGCCCTAACCCAAACTCACCTAACCCACCCTAACACTCACATCCACACAATCGTACACTTGCCTGAGTCCGACCCGTAACTTTCCACCACAGCACTGAAAATACCGAAGCAACAGACACGGACAACCAAATTCTTTCCCTAGGAAAAAATTCGGGTTTCTGTCGCTTGGATATTTTGAACATTCGCTTAAATAAGGTTGATCAATCAGTGTTCGCTTGTTTAAGCATTCGCTGATATATTATAGACCCTACTAGAGCATGTGACGGATTAGATGAGGTTAGGTATACGTCGTGCCATCTGGTCATGTTGATGTGATTGTGTAGGTTTACTAGAACATGTGACGGATTAGATGGGGTTAGATATATGCCCTGCCATCTGGTCTTGTTGATGTGATTGCGTAGGTTTACTAGAACATGTGGTGAATTAGATGGGGTTAGGTATATGTCATGCCATCTGGTCTTGTTGATGTGATTGTGTAGGTTTACTAGAACATGTGACGGATTAGATGGGATTAGGTTTATGTCCTGCCATCTGGTCTTGGTGATGTGATTGTGTATGTTTACTAGAACATGTGAAGGATTAGATGGGGTTAGGTACATGTCCTCTCATCTGATCTTGTTGATGTGATTGTGTAGGTTTACTAGAACATGTGATCGATTAGGTGGGGTTAGGTATATGTCCTGCCATTGGGTCTTGTAGATGGAATTGCATAGGTTTACTAGAAGATGTCACAGATTAGATTGGGCTAGTTGTATGTCCTGCCATCTGGTCTTGTTGATGTGATTGTGTAGGTTTACTACAACATGTGACGGATTAGATGGGGTTAGGTGTATGTCATGCCGTATGGTCTTGTTGATGTGATTGTGTAGGTTTACTAGAACATGTGACAGATTAGATGGGGTTAGGTATATGTCCTGCCATCTGGTCTTGTTCATGTGATTGTGTAGGTTTACTACAACATGTGACGGATTACATGGGGTTAGGTATATGTCGTGCCTTCTGGTCTTGTTGATGTGATTGTGTAGGTTTACTGGAACATGTTATGGATTAGATGGGGTTATGTATAGGTCCTGCCGTCTCGTCTTGTTTATGTAATTGTGTAGGTTTACTAGAGCATGTGACGGAATAGACTGGGTTAGGTATATGTCCAGCAGTCTGATCATGTTGATGTGATTGCTTAGGTTTACTAGAAAATGTGACGGATTAGATGGGGTTAGGTATATATCGTACCATCTGGTCTTGTTGATGTGATTGTGTAGGTTTACTGGAATATGTGATGGATTAGATGGGGTTAGGTATATGTCCTGCCATCTGGTCTTGTTGATGTGATTCTGTAGGTTTACTACAACATGTGACGGATTAGATGAGGTTAGGTATATGTCCTGCCTTATGGTCTTGTTGATGTGGTTGTGTAGGTTTACTAGAACATGTGACGGATTAGATGAGGTTAGGTATATGTCCTGCCATCTGGTCTTGTTGATGTGATTGTGTAAGTTTACTAGAACATTTGACAGATTAGATGGGGTTATGTATATGTACTGCCATCTGGTCTTGTTGATGTTATTGTGTAGGTTTACTAGAACATGTGACAGATTAGATGGGGTTAGGTATATGTCCTGCCATCTGGTCTTGTTGATGTGACTGGGTAGGTTTACTAGAACAGGTCTATATTAGATCAGCGAACACTTAAAAAAGCGAACTCTGATTGATCGACCTTATGTAAGAGAAAGCTTACAATCTCGAACTGTCACATCAGTGATTTTTTTCTTACGGAAACAATCGCTGATCCAAAACACATACACACAACACAAGCACACCAAACAAACAGAAGTTCACACACATACACCTAACATCTGACACCTAACCCTTCTCTAAACTATGCACACACCCCTAAGTATCCACTTACCTTAATCCAAACCCTAAGGTACGTCACTATCGCACACTCACCCGCTCCCTAACCCTAACTCACCTAAACCCTCCATAAACCCTCACGTCCACACAATCGCACACATACCTAACCCACGCCCTAACCCTAACTCACCTAACCCACCCTAACACTCACATCCACACAATCGCACACTTGCCTGAATCCGACCCGTAACTTTCCACCACAGTACTGAAAATACCGAAGCAACAGAAATGGACAACCGAATTCTTTCCCTAGGAAGAAATTCGGGTTTCTGTCGCTTCGATATTATGAACATTCGCTTAAATAAGGTCGATCAATCAGCGTTCGCTTGTTTAAGCATTCGCTGATCTATTATAGACCCTACTAGAGCATGTGATGGATAAGATGAGGTTAGGTATATGTCGTGCCATCTGGTCATGTTTAAAACCCTGTACCCCCTCTGCTGATAAACTCCCTTCCATCTTTCTGCAAAAGGCAGCCAAAGAAATTGCATACCCAATATCTATACTTATAAACAGGACCATCCAGGAGGGAACAATCCCTGATATCTGGAAAGTCTCTCATATTATCCCTCTACACAAAGGCGGTAACTCTATTGACTTCTCTAACTTTAGACCAATTGCACTTCTCTCACCTTTAGCAAAGATTATGGAGAAATGTATTCATCAGCAACTTGTACAGTACCTCTCCCTACACAATATCATAGCTAACTGTCAACATGGCTTTAGACCCCACCATAGCACCGCCACTGCCCTCCTTTCCTTTGTTGATACTATCAACAACAATCGCAATAATAACCTTCTCTCTTCTGCTCTTTTCATTGACCTTTCAAAAGCTTTTGACATGGTTAACCACTCTGCTTTAATTACTATTCTTGAATCCCTTTCATTTGATAAGCTTACTTTCAAATGGTTTAGTTCATATCTCAGCAACAGACAACAAGCCGTTCTTTGGGACAATCACATCTCCTCCTTACTCCCCATTTCTATTGGAGTCCCTCAGGGCTCTATTCTTGGACCACTTCTCTTCTCCCTTTTTATAAATGATCTCCACTCTGTTATTCCTCAAGCCACCTGCATTCAATATGCTGATGACTCCACTATTATCTGTTCAGCATCTTCCTCTTCTAACCTAATCTCACTAACCCAACAAATCTTCAACACAGTAGAAACTTGGTTTACTAGACGATATCTTCTCCTTAATGCTAAAAAAACTAAACTCCTCCTCTTCACCCCCACCACTCGTACCTCCCCATTACATTTCACCATCTTGTCTAACAACAACACAGTCATCTCTCCTGACTTGACAACTAAACTACTTGGCATAACCATCGATAATAATCTCTCTTTTGATCAACACATCAACAACACCATCAAATCAGTAAACAGAAAGATTGGATCCCTTTACCGTATTAAACCATTTCTTACCCCATCTGCTAGAGCTACTATTGCCCACTCCCATCTCATATCCACTCTCTTTTATGCCTCTCCTATCTTCACCAACCTCAAGAAAACTAACCTAAACAAACTTGCAACCTGCTATAATAACATTGCTCGCTGCCACTGGTAACCTTCAAACCATCACTGCCTTAATTTGAAACATCTAGGCTGGCTAGAACTAAAAATCATCTTGCAATCTCTCAACTTACTATTGCCCATAAAATTCTGTACCAACCTGAAAACACCCCTATTCTATCTCAGCTCTTACTCCCTTATAACAATCTTACCTCCCTTCGCTCCTCTTCTAAACTCTTGACCAAACCCATAAAAGCTCACAACTTAGCTGGTGACTCTTTATTCACTAATACTGTAGGCCGAATATGGAATTTGCTACCTAGGGATATAACTCTAATTACATCCCTACCTCTCTTCAAACAACAAATCAAACTGTACTTCCAAAACCACTGGCTTTGCTCATGTAATACACCAGACTGACTTCTCCCCCCCCTCTCCTGACCTTTTTACCCTATCTTGTGCTGATGACCTAGCATTTATCTTTCTTTTCCCTAATATTTCCTTCTATGCTCTGACCTATTTCTCTTACCTCTCCCATATCCTCTTGTTTGTATCATTTATTTATATTCCTCTTGCTGTCTTTTTTCTCATGTTCTTCTCCCATTTCTTGACTACAATCTCTTCCCTCTCCCTTATCTTACACCTTTCTCCTTCTTCTCTCTCCACTTGTTCTTTTTATTTATAGTAGGAGCCTTATGGCATAGCCTATTTGAATTAACTTAGATGCTTTAAACTGGCCTACCCTATTTTTTTACTTTTGATGGTGTGCCTAAATTTTTTTTTTGTTTTTTTTGTTAACTTTGTCACTAGGTCTTATTATTATTACTATTGGTTTTTACTAATACTTTTTTATTAGTATTTCTATGTGTTTATTAACAATATGTCTCTGTTTATCTCTCATTGTTATGTTTTTTGTGGAGCTTTTCTCCCCGGGCCTCTACTGAAAATGGAAATATATCCAGCTAGACTAGCCCAGTCAACAAATGTAAAATAAATAAAATAAATAAATAAATGTGATTGTGTAGGTTTACTAGAATATGTGACAGATTAGATGGGGTTAGGTATATGCCCTGCCTTCTGCTCTTATTGATGAGATTGTGGAGGTTTACTAGAACATGAGATGGATTAGATGGGGATAGCTATATGTCCTGCCATCTGGTCTTGTTGACGTGATTGGGTAGGTTTACTAGAACATGTGATGGATATAATGGGGTTAGGTATATGTCGTGCCATCTGGTCTTGTTGATGTGATTGTGTAGGTTTACTAGAACATGTGATGGATTAGATGGGGTTGTGTATATGTCCTGCCATCCGGTCTGGTTGATGTGATTGTGTAGGTTTACTAGAACATGTCACGGATTACATGGGGTTAGGCATATGTCCTGCCAACTGGTCTTGTTGATGTGATTGTGTAGGTTTACTAGAACATGTGACGGATTAGATGGGGTTAGGTATATGTCCTGCCATCTGGTCTTGTTGATGTGATTGTGTAGGTTTACTAGAACATGTGACGGATTAGATGGGGTTAGGTATATGTCCTGCCATCTCGTCTTTTAGATGTGATTGTGTAGGTTTACTAGAATATGTGATGGATGAGATGGCGTTAGGAATTTGTCCTGCCATATGGTCTTGTTGTGATTGTGTATGTTTACTAGCACATGTGATGGATTAGATGGGGTTAGGTTTATGTCCTGCCATCTGGTCTTGGTGATGTGATTGTGAAGACTTACTAGAACATGTGAAGGATTAGATGGGATTAGGTACATGTCCTCTCATCTGATCTTGTTGATGTGATTGTGTAGGTTTACTAGAACATGTGATGGATTAGGTGGGGTTAGGTATATGTCCTGCCATCGGGTCTTGTTGATGTGATTGCGTAGGTTTACTAGAAGATGTCACGGATTAGATTGGGCTAGGTATATGTCCTGCCATCTGGTCTTGTTGATGTATTTGTGGAGGTTTACTAGAACATGTGACGGATTACATGGGGTAAGGTATATGTCCTTCCATCTGGTCTTGTTGATGTGATTGTGTAGGTTTACTACAACATGTGATGGATTAGATTGGGTTAGGTATATGTCCTGCCATCTGGTCTTGTTGATGTGATTCTGCAGGTTTACTACAACATGTGATGGATTAGATGGGGTTAGGTATATGTCCTGCCATCTGGTCTTGTTGATGTGATTGTGTAGGTTTACTAGAACATGTGACGGATTAGATGGGGTTAGGTATATGTCCTGCCATCTGTTCTTGTTCATGTGATTGTGTAGGTTTACTAGAACATGTGACGAATTAGATGTGGTTAGGTATATGTCCTGCCATCTGGTCTTGTTCATATGATTGTGTAGGTTTACTAGAACGTGTGATGGATTAGATGGGGTTGGGTATATGTCCTGCCATTTGATATTGTTGATGTGATTGTGTAGGTTTACTAGAACATGTGACGGATTAGATGGGGTTAGTTATATGTCCTGCCATCTGGTCTTGTGGATGTGATTGTCTAGGTTTACTAGAACATGTGACGGATTAGATCGGGTTAGGTATATGTCCTGCCATCTGGTCTTATTGATGTGATTGTGTAGTTTTACTGGAACATGTGATGGATTAGATGGGGTTATGTATATGTCCTGCCGCCTCATCTTGTTTATGTGATTGTGTAGGTTTACTAGAACATGTGACGGATTAGATTGGGTTACGTATATGTCCAGCAGTCTGATCTTGTTGATGTGATTGTGTAGGTTTACTAGAACATGTGCCGGGTAAGATGGGGTTTGGTATATGTCCTGCCATCTGGTCTTGTTGATGCGATTCTGTAGGTTTACTAGAACATGTGACGGATTAGATGGGGTTAGTTATATGTCCTGCCATCTGGTCTTGTTGATGTGATTGTGTAGGTTTACTAGAACATTTGACATATAAGATGGGGTTATGTATATGTCCTGCCATCAGGTCTTGTTGGTGTAATTGTGTAGGTTTACTAGAACATGAGACAGATTAGATGGTGTTAGGTATATCTCCTGCCATCTGGTCTTGTTGATGTGATTGTGTAGGTTTACTTGAACATGTATCGGATTAGATGGGGTTAGGTAAATGTCCTGCCATCTGGTCTATTTGATGTGATTGTGTAGGTTTACTAGAATATGTGATGGATTAGATGGGGTTAGGAATTTGTCCTGCTATCTGGTCTTGTTGTTGTGATTGTGTATGTTTACTAGAACATGTGATGGATTAGATGGGATTAGGTTTATGTCCTGCCATCTGGTCTTGGTGATGTAATTGTGTAGACTTACTAGAACATGTGAAGGATTAGATGGGGTTAGGTACATGTCCTCTCATCTGATCTTGTTGATGTGATTGTGTAGGTTTACTAGACCATGTGATGGATTAGATGGGGTTAGGTATATGTCCTGCCATCGGGTCTTGTTGATGTGATTGCGTAGGTTTACTAGAAGATTACAAGGATTAGATTGGGCTAGGTATATGTCCTGCCATCTGGTCTTGTTGATGTAATTGTGGAGGTTTACCAGAACATGTGATGGATTTCATGGGGTTAGGTATATGTCCTGCCATCTGGTCTTGTTGATGTGATTGTGTAGGTTTACTACAACATGTGATGGATTAGGTGGGGTTAGGTATATGTCCTGCCATTGGGTCTTGTAGATGGAATTGCGTAGGTTTACTAGAAGATGTCACAGATTAGATTGGGCTAGATGTATGTCCTGCCATCTGGTCTTGTTGATGTGATTGTGTAGGTTTACTACAACATGTGACGGATTAGATGGGGTTAGGTGTATGTCATGCCGTATGGTCTTGTTGATGTGATTGTGTAGGTTTACTAGAACATGTGACAGATTAGATGGGGTTAGGTATATGTCCTGCCATCTGGTCTTGTTCATGTGATTGCGTAGGTTTACTACAACATGTGACGGATTACATGGGGTTAGGTATATGTCATGCCTTCTGGTCTTGTTGATGTGATTGTGTAGGTTTACTAGAACATGTGATGGATTAGGTGGGGTTAGGTATATGTCCTGCCATTGGGTCTTGTAGATGGAATTGCATAGGTTTACTAGAAGATGTCACAGATTAGATTCGGCTAGATGTATGTCCTGCCATCTGGTCTTGTTGATGTGATTGTGTAGGTTTACTACAACATGTGACGGATTAGATGGGGTTAGGTGTATGTCATGCCGTATGGTCTTGTTGATGTGATTGTGTAGGTTTACTAGAACATGTGACAGTTTAGATGGGGTTAGGTATATGTCCTGCCATCTGGTCTTGTTCATGTGATTGTGTAGGTTTACTGGGACATGTGACAGATTAGATGGGGTTAGGTATATGTCTTACCATCTGGTCTTGTTGATGTGCTTGATTGGGTTTACTGGAACATGTGATGGATTTGATGCGGTTATGTATATGTCCTGCCATCTGGTCTTGTTGATGTGATTGTTTAGGTTTACTAGAACATGTGACGGATTAGGTGGGCTTAGTTATATTCCTGCCTTCTGGTCTTGTTGTTGTGATTGTGTAGGTTTGCTAGAACATGTGACGGAGTAGTTGGGGTTAGGTATATGTCCTGCCAACTGGTCTTGTTCATGTAATTGTGTAGGTTTACTAGAACATGTGACGGATTAGATAGGGTTGAGTATATGTCCTGCCATCGGGTCTTGATAATGTGATTGTGTAGGTTTACTAAAACATGTGACGGCTTACGTGGGGTTTGGTATATGTCCTTCCATCTGGTCTTGTTGTTGTGATTGTGTAGGTTTACTGGAATATGTGACAGATTAGATGGGGTTAGGTATATGTCCTGCCATCTGGTCTTGTTGATGTGATTGTGTAGTTTTACTAGAACATGTGATGGATTAGATGGGGTTAGGTATAAGTAGTGCCATCTGGTCTTGTAGATGTGATTGTGTAGGTTTACTAGAACATGTGATGGATTAGATGGGATTAGGTTTATGTCCTGCCATCTGGTCTTGGTGATGTAATTGTGTAGACTTACTAGAACATGTGAAGGATTAGATGGGGTTAGGTACATGTCCTCTCATCTGATCTTGTTGATGTGATTGTGTAGCTTTACTAGAACATGTGATGAATTAGATGGGGTTAGGTATATGTCGTACCACATGGTCTTGTTGATGTGATTGTGTAGGTTTACTGGAACATGTGATGGATTAGATGGGGTTATGTATATGTCCTGCCATCTCGTTTTGTTTATGTAATTGTGTAGGTTTAGTAGAACATGTGACGGATTAGATTGGGTTAGGTATATGTCTAGCAGTCTGATCTTGTTGATATGATTGTGTAGGTTTACTAGAACATGTGACGGATTAGATGGGATTAGGTATATGTCCTGCCATTTGGTCTTGTTGATGTGACTGTGTAGGTTTACTAGAACATGTGACGGTTTAGATGTGGTTATGTTTATGTCCTGACAACTGGTCTTGATGATGTGATCGTGTAGGTTTACTGCAACATGTGACCGATTTGATGGGGTTAGGTATATGTCCTGCCGTCTGGTCTTGTTGATGTGATTGTGTACGTTTACTGGAACATGCGACGGATTTGATGGGGTTAGGTATATGTCCTGCCATCTGGTCTTGTTGTAGGTTTACTAGAACATGTGACAGATTAGTTGGGGTTAAGTATATGTTCTGCCATCTGATTTTGTTGATGTGATTGTGTAGGTTTACTAGGACATGTGACAGATTAGATGGGGTTAGGTATATGTCCTGCCGTCTGGTCTTGTTGATGTGATTGTGTAGGTTTACTAGAACATGTGATGGATTAGATGGGGTTAGGTATATGTCCTGCCGTCTGGTCTTGTTGATGTGATTGTTTTAAGTTTACTAGAACATGTGATTGATTTGATGGGGTTAGGTATATGTCATACCATCTGGTTTGTTGATGTGATTGTGTAGTTTTACTGGAACATGTGATGGATTAGATGGTGTTAGGTATATGTCCTGCCATCGAGTCTTGTTAATGTGATTGTGTAGGTTTACTAGAACATGTAACGGATTACATGTGGTTAGGTATATGGCCTGCCATCTGTTCTTGTTGATGTGAGTGTGTAGGTTTACTAGAACATGTGACGGATTAGATGGGGTTAGGTATATGTCCTGCCATCTGGTCTTGTTGATGTGATTGTGTACGTTTACTACAACATGTGATGGATTAGATGGGGTTAGGTATATGTCCTGCCATTTGGTATTGTTGATGTGATTCTGTAGGTTTACTACAACATGTGACGGATTAGATGAGGTTAGGTATATGTCTTGCCGTATGGTCTTGTTGATGTGGTTGTGTAAGTTTACTAGAACATGTGACGGATTAGATGAGGTTAGGTATATGTCCTGCCATCTGGTCTTGTTGATGTGATTGTGTAGGTTTACTAGAACATATGATAGATTAGATGGGGTTAGGTATATGTCCTGCCATCTGGTCTTGTTGATGTTATTGTGTAGGTTTACTAGAACATGTGACGGATTAGATGAGGTTAGGTATATGTCCTGCCATCTGGTCTTGTTGATGTGACTGGGTAGGTTTACTAGAACAGGTCTATATTAGATCAGCGAAAACTTAAAAAAGCGAACTCTGATTGATCGACCTTATGTAAGAGAAAGCTTCCAATCTCGAACTGTCAGATCAGTGATTTTTTTCTTAGGGAAAAAATCGCTAATCCAAAACACATACACACAACACAAGCACACCAAACAAACAGAAGTTCACACACATACACCTAACATATGACACCTAACCCTTCTCTAAACCATGCACAAACCCCTAACTATCCACTTACCTTAATCCAAACCTAAGGTACGTCACTATCGCACACTCACCCGCTCCCTTACCCTAACTCACCTAAACCTGCCATAAACCCTCACTTCCACACAATCGCACACATACCTAACCCATGCCCTAACCCTAACTCACCTAACCCACCCTAACACTCACATCCACACAATCGCACACTTGCCTGAATCCGACCCGTAACTTTCCACCACAGCACTGAAAATACTAAAGCAACAGAAATGGACAACCAAATTCTTTCCCTAGGAAGAAATTCGGGTTTCTGTCGCTTCGATATTTTTAACATTCGCTTAAATAAGGTTGATCAATCAGCGTTCGCTTGTTTAAGCGTTCGCTGATCTGTTATAGACTCTACTAGAGCATATGATGGATTAGATGAGGTTAGGTATATGTCATGCCATCTGGTCATGTTTATGTGATTGTGTAGGTTTACTAGAATATGTGACAGATTAGATGGGGTTAGGTATATGCCCTGCCATCTGCTCTAATTGATGAGATTGTGGAGGTTTACTAGAACATGAGATGGATTAGATGGGGTTAGGTATATGTCCTGCCATCTGGTCTTGTTGACGTGATTGGGTAGGTTTACTAGAACATGTGATGGATATAATGGGGTTAGGTATATGTCGTGCCATCTGGTCTTTTTGATGTCATTGCGTAGGTTTACTAGAACATGTGATGGATTAGATGGGGTTGTGTATATGTCCTGCCATCCGGTCTGGTTGATGTGATTGTGTAGGTTTACTAGAACATGTCACGGATTACATGGGGTTTGGTATATGTCCTGACATCTGGTCTTGTTGATGTGATTGTGTAGGTTTACTAGAACATGTGACGGATTAGAAGGGGTTAGGTATATGTCCTGCCATCTCGTCTATTTGATGTGATTGTGTAGGTTTACTAGAATATGTGATGGATGAGATGGAGTTAGGAATTTTTACTGCCATATGGTCTTGTTGTTGTGATTGTGTATGTTTACTAGCACATGTGATGGATTAGATGGGGTTAGGTTTATGTCCTGCCATCTGGTCTTGGTGATGTGATTGTGTAGACTTACTAGAACATGTGAAGGATTAGATGGGGTTAGGTACATGTCCTCTCATCTGATCTTGTTGATGTGATTGTGTAGGTTTACTAGAACATGTGATGGATTAGGTGGGGTTAGGCATATGTCCTGCCATCGGGTCTTGGTGATGTGATTGCGTAGGTTTACTAGAAGATGTCACGGATTAGATTGGGCTAGGTATATGTCCTGCCATCTGGTCTTATTGATGTATTTGTGGAGGTTTACTAGAACATGTGACGGATTACATGGGGTAAGGTATATGTCCTTCCATCTGGTCTTGTTGATGTGATTGTGTTGGTTTACTACAACATGTGATGGATTTGATTGGGTTAGGTATATGTCCTGCCGTCTGGTCTTGTTGATGTGATTCTGTAGGTTTACTACAAAATGTGATGGATTAGATGGGGTTAGGTATATGTCCTGCCATTTGGTCTTGTTGATGTGATTGGGTAGGTTTACAAGAACATGTGACGGATTAGATGGGGTTAGGTATATGTCCTGCCATCTGTTCTTGTTCAGGTGATTGTGTAGGTTTACTAGAACATGTGATGGATTAGATGTGGTTAGGTATATGTCCTGCCATCTGGTCTTGTTGATATGATTGTGTAGGTTTACTAGAACATGTGATGGATTAGATGTGGTTAGGTATATGTCCTGCCATCTGGTCTTGTTGATATGATTGTGTAGGTTTACTAGAACATGTGATGGATTAGATGGGGTTGGCTATATGTCCTGCCATTTGATATTGTTGATGTGATTGTGTAGGTTTACTAGAACATGTGATGGATTAGATGGGGTTAGGTATATGTCCTGCCATCTGGTCTTGTGGATGTGATTGCCTAGGTTTACTAGAACATGTGACGGATTAGATCGGGTTAGGTATATGTCCTGCCATCTGGTCTTATTGATGTGATTGTGTAGGTTTACTAGAACATGTGACGGATTAGATGGGGTTAGGTTTATGTCCTGCCATCTGATCTTGTTGATGTGATTGTTTAGGTTTTCTAGAACGTGTGACGGATTAGATGGGGTGAGGTATATGTCGTGCCATCTGGTCTTGTTTATGTGATTGTGATGGTTTACTAGAAAATGTGATGGATTAGATGGGGTTTGGTATATGTCGTACCATCTTGTCTTGTTGATGTGATTGTGTAGTTTTACTGGAACATGTGATGGATTAGATGGGGTTATGTATATGTCCTGCCGCCTCGTCTTGTTTATGTGATTGTGTAGGTTTACTAGAACATGTGACGAATTAGATTGGGTTACGTATATGTCCAGCAGTCTGATCTTGTTGATGTGATTGTGTAGGTTTACTAGAACATGTGACTGATTAGATGGGGTTAGTTATATGTCCTGCCATCTGGTCTTGTTGATGTGATTGTGTAGGTTTACTAGAACATGTGACATATAAGATGGGGTTAGGTATATGTCCTGCCATCGGGTCTTGTTGGTGTAATTGTGTAGGTTTACTAGAACATGAGACGGATTAGATGGGGTTAGTTATATGTCCTGGCATCTGGTCTTGTTGATGTGATTGTGTTGGTTTACTTGAACATGTATCGGATTAGATGGGGTTAGGTATATGTCCTGCCATCTAGTCTATTTGATGTGAGTATGTAGGTTTACTAGAATATGTGATGGATTAGATGGGGTTAGGAATTTGTCCTGCTATCTGGTCTTGTTGTTGTGATTGTGTATGTTTACTAGAACATGTGACATATAAGATGGGATTAGGTTTATGTCCTGCAATCTGGTCTTGGTGATGTAATTGTGTAGACTTACTAGAACATGTGAAGGGTTAGATGGGGTTAGGTACATGTCCTCTCATCTGATCTTGTTGATGTGATTGTGTAGGTTTACTAGAACATGTGATGGATTTGATGGGGTTAGGTATATGTCCTGCCATCTGGTCTTGTTGATGTGATTGCGTAGGTTTACTAGAAGATTACAAGGATTAGATTGGGCTAGGTATATGTCCTGCCATCTGGTCTTGTTGATGTAATTGTGGAGGTTTACTAGAACATGTGATGGATTTCATGGGGTTAGGTATATGTCCTGCCATCTGGTCTTGTCGAAGTGATTGTGTAGGTTTACTACAACATGTGATGGATTAGTTGGTGTTAGGTATATGTCCTGCCATATGGTCTTGTTGATGTGATTGTGTAGGTTTACTAGAACATGTGACGGATTAGATGGGGTTTGGTAAATGTCCTGCCATCTGGTCTTGTTGATGTGATTCTGTAGGTTTACTAGAACATGTGACGGATTAGATGGGGTTAGATATATGCCCTGCCATCTGGTCTTGTTGATGTGATTGCGTAGGTTTACTAGAAAATGTGATGAATTAGATGGGGTTAGGTATATGTCATGCCATCTGGTCTTGTTGATGTGACTGTGTAGGTTTATAAGAAAATGTGACGGATTAGGTGGGGCTAAGTATATGCCCTACCATCTTGTTTTGTTGTTGTGATTGTGTAGGTTTGCTAGAACATGTGACAGATTAGACGGGGTTAGGTATATGTCCTGCCATCTGGTCTTGTTCATGTGATTGTGTAGGTTTACTAGAACATGTGACGGACTAGACGAGGTTAGGTATATGTCCTACCATCTGGTCTTGTTGTTGTGATTGTGTAGGTTTACTAGAACATGTGACAGATTAGATGGGGTTAGGTTTATGTCCTGCCATCTGGTCTTGGTGATGTGATTCTGTATGTTTACTAGAACATGTGAAGGATTACATGGGGTTAGGTACATGTCCTCTCATCTGATCTTGTTGATGTGATTGTGTAGGTTTACTAGAACATGTGATGGATTAGGTGGGGTTAGGTATATGTCCTGCCATTGGGTCTTGTTGATGTAACTGCTTTGGTTTACTAGAAGATGTCACAGATTAGATTGGGCTAGATGTATGTCCTGCCATCTGGTCTTGTTGATGTGATTGTGTAGGTTTACTACAACATGTGACGGATTAGATGGGGTTAGGTGTATGTCATGCCGTATGGTCTTGTTGATGTGATTGTGTAGGTTTACTAGAACATGTGGCAGATTAGATGGGGTTAGGTATATGTCCTGCCCTCTGATGTTGTTCATGTGATTGTGTAGGTTTACTACAACATGTGACGGATTACATGGGGTTAGGTATATGTCTTGCCTTCTGGTCTTGTTGATGTTATTGTGTGTGTAGGTTTACTGGAACATGTTATGCATTAGATGGGGTTATGTATAGGTCCTGCCGTCTCGTCTTGTCCATGTAATTGTGTAGGTTTACTAGAGCATGTGACGGAATAGATTGGGTTAGGTATATGTCCAGCAGTCTGATCTTGTTGATGTGATTGCTTAGGTTTACTAGAACATGTGATGGATTAGATGGGGTTAGGTATATGTCGTACCATCTGGTCTTGTTGATGTGATTGTGTAGGTTTACTGGAACATGTGATGGATTAGATGGGGTTAGGTATATGTCCTGCCATCTGATTTTGTTGATGTGATTGTGTAGGTTTACTAGAACATGTGACGGATTAGATGGGGTTAGGTATATTTCCTGCCGTCTGGTCTTCATGTTGTGATTGTGTAGGTTTACTAGAACATGTGATGAATTAGATGGGGTTATGTGTAGGTCCTGCCATCTGGTCTTGATGATGTGATTGTGTAGGTTTACTAGAACATGTGATGGATTAGATGGTGTTAGCTGTATGTCCTGCCATCTGGTCTTGTTTTAGGGTTACTAGAACAAGTTACGGGTCAGATGGGGTTAGGTATATGTTGTGCCATCTGGTCTTACTGATGTGATTGTGGAGTTTTACTGGAACATGTGACAGATTAGATGGGGTTAGGTATATGTCCTGCCATCAAGTCTTGTTGATGTGATTGTGTACGTTTACCAGAACCTGTAACGGATTAGATGGGGTTAGGTATATGTCCTGCCACCTGACCTTGTTGATGTGATTGTGTAGGTTTACTAGAACATGTGGCGGATTAGATGGGGTTAGGTATATGTCCTGCCATCTGGTCTTGTTGATGTGAATGTGTAGGTTACTAGAACATGTGACGGATTAGATAGGGTTAGGTATATGTCCTGCCGTCTGTTCTTGTTGATGTGATTGTGTAGGTTTACTAGAACATGTGACAGATTAGATTGGACTATGTATATGTCCTGCCATCTGGTCTTGTTGATGTGATTGTGTAGGTTTACTAGAACATGTGACGGATTAGATGGGGTTAGGTATATGTCCTGTCATCTGGTATTTTTGATGTGATTGTGTAGGTTTACTTGAACATGTGACAGATTAGATGGGTTAGGTTTATGTCCTGCCATCTGGTCTTGTTGATGTGATTGTGTAGGTTTACTAGAACATGTGACGGATTAGATGGGGTCTAGGTATATGTCCTGTCATCTGGGCTTGTTGATGTGATAGTGTAGGTTTACTAGAAAATGTGACGGATTAGATGCTATTAGGTATATGTCATGCCATCTGGTCTTGTTGATGTGCTTGATTGGGTTTACTGGAACATGTGATGGATTTGATGGGGTTATGTATATGTCCTGCCATCTGGTCTTGTTGCTGTGATTGTGTAGATTTACTAGAACATGTAACGGATTAGATGGGGTTAGGTATATGTCCTGCCATCTGGTCTTGTTGATGTGATTGTTTAGGTTTACTAGAACATGTGACGGATTAGGTGGGGTTAGTTATATTCCTGCCTTCTGGTCTTGTTGTTGTGATTGTGTAGGTTTGCTAGAACATGTGACGGAGTAGTTGGGGTTAGGTATATGTCCTGCCAGCTGGTCTTGTTCATGTAATTGTGTAGGTTTACTAGAACATGTGACGGATTAGATAGGGTTGAGTATATGTCCTGCCATCTGGTCTTGATAATGTGATTGTGTAGGTTTACTAAAACATGTGACTGATTACGTGGGGTTTGGTATATGTCCTTCCATCTGGTCTTGTTGTTGTGATTGTGTATGTTTACTAGAACATGTGACATATTAGATGGGGTTAGGTATATGTCCTGCCATTGGGTCTAGTTGATGTGATTGTGTAGGTTTATTTGAACATGTGACGGATTAGATGGGAGTTAGGTATATGTCCTGCCATCTGGTCTTGTTTATGTAATTGTGTAGGTTTACTAGAACATGTGACGGATGAGATGGGGTTAGGTATATGTCCTGCCATCTGGTCTTGTTGATGTGATTGTGTAGGTTTACTAGAATATGTGTCGGATTAGATGGGGTTAGGTATTTGTCCTGCCATCTGGTTTTGTTGATGTGATTGTGTAGGTTTACTAGAACATGTGACGGATTAGACGAGGTTAGGTATTTGTCCTGCCATCTGGTCTTGTTGATGTGATTGTGTAGGTTTATTAGAACATGTGACCGATTAGATGGGGTTAGGTATATGTCCTGACATCTGGTCTTGTTGATGTGATTGTGTAGGTTTTCTACAAGTGATGGATTAGATGGGGTTAGGTATATGTCCTGCCATCTGGTCTTCTTGTTGTGATTGTGTAGGTTTACTAGAACATGTGACGGATTAGATGGGGTTAGGTTTATGTCCTGCCATCTGGTCTTGGTGATGTGATTGTGTAGGTTTACTAGAACATGTGATGGATTATATGTCCTGACATCGGATCTTGTTGATGTGATTGCGTAGATTTACTAGAAGATGTCACAGATTAGATTGGCTAGGTATATGTCCTGCCATCTGGTCTTGTTGATGTAATTGTGTAGGTTTACTAGAACATGTGATGGATTAGATGGGGTTAGGTATATGTCCTGCCATCTGGTCTTGTTGATGTGATTGTCTAGGTTTACTACAACATGTGACAGATTAGATGTTGTTAGGTATATGTCCTACCATCTGGTCTTGTTGATGTGATTGTGTAGGTTTACTAGAACATGTGATGGATTAGATGGGGTTAGGTTTTCTTCCTGCCATCTCGTCTTCTTGATATGATTTGGTAGCTTTACTAGAACATGTGATGGATTAGATGGGGTTAGGTATATGTCGTGCCATCTGCTCTTGTTGATGTGATTGTGTAGGTTTACTAGATTATGTAACAGATTAGATGGGGTTAGGTGTATGTCCTGCCATCTGGTCTTGTTGATGTTGTTGTGTAGGTTTACTAGAACATGGGACGGATTAGATGGGGTTAGGTATATGTCCTGCCATCTGGTCTTGTTGATGTGACTGGGTAGGTTTACTAGAACGGGTCTATATTAGATCAGCGAACACTTAAAAAAGCGAACACTGATTGATCGACCTTATGTAAGAGAAAACTTACAATCTCGAACTGTTAGATCAGCGATTTTTTTCCTAGGGAAAAATATCGTTGATCCAAAACACATACACACAACACAAGCACACCAAAGAAACAGAAATCCACACACATACACCTAACATCTAACACCTTACCCTACAGTAAAATATGCACACACCATTAACTATCCACTTACCTTAACCCAAACCCTAAGGTCCATCACTATCGCGCACTCACCCGCTCCCTAACCCTAGCTCATCTAAACCTGCCATAAACCCTCACATCCACAGAATCGCACACATAACTAACCCACGCCCTAACCCTAACTCACCTAGCCCACCCTAACACTCACATCCACACAATCGCACACTTGCCTGAATCCGACCCGTAACTTTCCACCACAGCACTGAAAATACCGAAGCAACAGAAACGAACAACCAAATTCTTTCCCTAGGAATAAATTCGGGTTTCTGTCACTTCGATATTTTGAACATTCTCTTAAATAATGTTGTTCAGTCAGCGTTCGCTTGTTTAAGCGTTTGCTGATCTATTATAGACCCTAGTAGAACATGTGGCGGATTAGTTGAGCTTAGGTATATGTCATGCCATCTGATCATGTTGATGTGATTGTGTAGGTTTACTAGAACATGTGACGGATTAGATGGGGTTAGGTATATGTCCTGCCATCTGGTCTTGTTAATGTGATTGTGTAGGTTTACTAGAACATGTGACGAATTAGATGGGGTTAGATATATGTCCTACCATCTGGTCTTGTTGATGTGATTGTGTAGGTTTACTAGAACATGTGACGGATTAGGTGGGGTTAGGTTTATGCCCTGCCATCTGGTCTTGTTGATGTGATTGTTTAGGTTTACTAGAACATGTGACGGATTAGATGGGGTTAGGTATATTTCCTGCCATCTGGTCTTGTTGATGTGATTGTGTAGGTTTACTACAACATGTGACAGATTAGATGGGGTTAGGTATATGTCCTGCCATCTGGTCTTGATGTTGTGATTGTGTAGGTTTGCTAGAACATGTGATGGATTAGATGGGGTTAGTTATATGTCCTGCCATCTTGTCTTGTTGATGTGATTGTGTAGGTTTACTACAACATGTGACGGATTAGATGGGGTTAGGTATATGTCCTGCCATCTGGTCTTGTTGTTGTGATTGTGTAGGTTTACTAGAATATGTGAAGGATTAGAAGGGGTTAGGTACATGCCCTCTCATCTGGTCTTGTTGATGTGATTGTGTAGATTTACTAGAACATGTGATGGATTAGGTGGGGTTAGGTATATGTCCTGCCATCGGGTCTTGTTGATTTGATTGCATAGGTTTACTAGAAGATGTCATGGATTAGATTGGGCTAGGTATATGTCCTGCCATCTGGTCTTGTTAATGTAATTGTGTAGGTTTACTAGAACATGTGATGGATTAGATGGGGTCAGGTATATGTCTTGCCGTCTGGTCTTGTTGATGTGATTGTGTAGGTTTACTACAACATGTGATGGATTAGATGGGGTTAGGTATATGTCCTGCCATCTGGTCTTGTTGATGTGATTGTGCAGGTTTACTACAGCATGTGACGGATTAGATGGGGTTAGGTATACGGCCTGCTGTATGGTCTTGTTGATGTGATTGTGTAGGTTTACTAGAACATGTGACGGATTAGATGGGGTTAGGTATATGTCCTGCCATCTGGTCTTGTTGATGTGATTGTGTAGGTTTACTTCAACATGTGACGGATTAGATGGGGTTAGGTATATGTCCTGCCATCTGGTCTTGTTGTTGTGATTGGGTAGGTTTACTAGAACATGTGGCGGATTAGATGGGGTTAGGTATATGTCCTCCCATCTGGTCTTGTTGATGTGATTGTGTAGGTTTACTAGAACATGTGATGGATTGTATGGGGTTAGGTATATGTCCTGCCATTTCATCTTGTTGATGTGATTGGGTAGCTTTACTAGAACATGTGACCGATTAGATGGGGTTATGTATATGTCGTGCCATCTGGTCATGTTGATGTGATTGTGTAGGTTTACTAGAACATGTGACAGATTAGATGGGGATAGGTGTATGTCCTGCCATCTGGTCTTGTTGATGTTATTGTGTCGGTTTACTAGAACATGTGATGGATTAGATGGGGTTAGGTATATGTCCTGCCATCTAGTCTTGTTGATGTGACTGGGTAGGTTTACTAGAACGGGTCTATATTAGATCAGCGAACACTTAAAAAAGCGAATGCTGATTGATCGACCTTATGTAAGAGAAAGCTTACAATCTCGAACTGTCAGATCAGCGATTTTTTTCCTAGGGAAAAATTTGCTGATCCAAAACACATACACACAAGACAAGCATACCAAACAAACAGAAATCCACACACATACACCTAAAATCTGACACCTAACCCTACACTAAACTATGCAAACACCACTAAGTATCCACTTACCTTTACCCAAATCCTAAGGTCTGTCACTATCGCACACTCACCCGCTCCCTAACCCTAACTCACCTAAACCTGCCATAAACCCTCACGTCCACACAATCGCAGACATACCTAACCTGCACCCTAACTCGCCTAACCCACCCTAACACTCACATCCACACAACTGTACACTTGTCTGAATCAAACCCGTAACTTTCCACCACAGTACTGAAAATACCGAAGCAACAGAAACGGACAACCAAATTCTTTCTCTAGGAAATAATTCAGGTTTCTGTCGCTTCGATATTTTGAACATTTACTTAAATAAGGTCGATCAATCAGCGTTCGCCTGTTTAAGTGTTCACTGATTTATTATAGACCCTACTAGAACATGTGACTGATTAGCAGGGGTTAGGTATATGTCCTGCCATCTGCTCTTATTGATGTGATTGTGGAGGTTTACTAGAACATGAGACGGATTAAATGGGTTTAGGTTTACGTCCTGCCATCTGGTCTTGTTAATGTGATTGAAAGGGTTTACTAGAACATGTGACAGATTAAATGGGGTTAGGTATATGTCGTGCCATCTGGACTTGTTGATGTGATTGTGTGGTTTTACTAGAACATGTGATGAATTAGATGGGGTTAGGTATATGTCCTGCCATCTGGTCTTGTTGATGTGATTGTGTAGGTTTACTAGAACATGTGACAGATTAGGTGGGGTTAGGTATACGCCCTGCCATCTGGTCTTGTTGTTGTGATTGTGTAGGTTTGCTAGATCATGTGACGGAGTAGATGGGGTTAAGTGTATGTCCTGCCATCTGGTCTTGTTGATGTGATTGTGTAGGTTTACTAGAACATGTGATGGATTAGATGGGGTTAGGTATATGTCCTGCCATCTGCTCTTATTGATGTGATTGTGGAGGTTTACTAGAACATGAGACGGATTAAATGGGTTTAGGTATATGTCCTGCCATCTGGTCTTGTTAATGTGATTGAAAGGGTTTACTAGAACATGTGACAGATTAAATGGGGTTAGGTATATGTCGTGCCATCTGGACTTGTTGATGTGATTGTGTAGGTTTACTAGAACATGTGACGGATTAGGTGGGGTTAGCTATACGCCCTGCCATCTGGTCTTGTTGTTGTGATTTTGTAGATTTGCTAGATCATGTGATGGAGTAGATGGGGTTAAGTATATGTCCTGCCATCTGGTCTTGTTGATGTGATTGTGTAGGTTTACTAGAATATGTGATGGATTAGATGGGGTTAGGTATATGTCCTGCCATCTGGTCTTGATTTGATTGTGTAGGTTTACTAGAACATGTGACGGATTAGGTGGGGTTAGGTATATGTCCTTCCATCTGGTCTTGTTGCTGTGATTGTGTAGGTTTACTAGAACATGTGACGGATTAGATTGGGTTAGGTATATGTCCTTCCATCTGGTCTTGTTGCTGTGATTGTGTAGGTTTACTAGAACATGTGACGGATTAGATTGGGTTAGGTATATGTCCTACCATCTGGTCTTGTTGATATGATTATGTAGGTTTACTGTAACATGTGATGGATTAAATGGGGTTAGGTATATATCCTGCCATCAGGTCTTGTTGATGTGATTGTGTAGGTTTACTAGAACATGTGACGGATTATGTGGAGTTTGGTATATGTCCTGCCATCTGGTATTGTTGTTGAGATTGTGTAGGTTTACTAGAACATGTGATGGATTAGATGGGGTTAGGTACATGTCCTCTCATCTGGTCTTGTTGATGTGATTGTGCAGGTTTACTAGAACATGTGATGAATTCGATGGGGTTAGGTACATGTCCTCTCATCTCGTCTTGTTGATGATATTGTGTAGGTTTACTAGAACATGTAACAGATTAGATGGGGTTAGGTATATGTCCTGCCATCTAGTGTTGTTGTTGAAATTGTGTATGTTTACTAGAACATGTGATGGATTTGATGGGGTTAGGTACATGTCCTCTCTTCTGGTCTTGTTGATGTGATTGTGCAGGTTTACTAGAACATGTGACGAATTTGATGGGGTTAGGTACATGTCCTGTCATCGGGTCTTGTTGATGTGATTCTGTAGGTTTACTAGAACATGTGATGGATTAGATGGGGATATGTTCATGTCCTCTCATCGGGTCTTGTTGATGTGATTGTGTAGGTTTACTAGAACATGTGACGGATTAGATGGGGTTAGGTATATGTCCTTCCATCTGGTCTTGTTGATGTGATTGTGTATGTTTACTAGAACATGTGACGGATTAGATGGGGTTAGGTATATGTCCTGCCATCTCGTCTCGTTGATATGATTTTTGTAGGTTTACTAGAACATGTAACGGATTAGATGGGGTTAGGTATATGTCCTGCCATCTGGTCTTGTTGTTGAGATTGTGTAGGTTTACTAGAACATGTGATGGATTAGATGGGGTTAGGTATATGTCTTGCCATCTGGTCTTGTTGATGTGATTGTTTAGTTTTACTACAACATGTGACAGATTAGATGGAGTTAGGTATATGTCCTGCCATCTGGTCTTTTCGATGTGATTATGTAGGTTTACTGTAACATGTGACGGATTAAATGGGGTTAGGTATATGTCCTGCCATCAGGTCTTGTTGATGTGATTGTGTAGGTTTACTAGAACATGTGGTGGATTAGATGGGGTTAGGTACATGCCCTCTCATCTCGTCTTTTTGATGATATTGTGTAGGTTTAATAGAACATGTAACAGATTAGATGGGGTTAGGTATATGTCCTGCCATCTGGTCTTGTTGTTGAGACTGTGTAGGTTTACTAGAACATGTGACGGATTAGATGCGGTTAGGTACATGTCCTCTCATCTGGCCTTGTTGATGTGATTGTGTAGGTTTACTAGAACATGTGATGGATTAGATGGGGTTAGGTATATGTCCTGCCATCTGGTCTTGTTGATGTGATTGTGTAGGTTTACTAGAACATGTGACGGATTAGATGGGGTTAGGTACATGTCCTCTTATCGGGTCTTGTTCATGTGATTGTGTAGGTTTACTATAACATGTGATGGATTAGATGGGGTTAGGTTCATGTCCTCTTATCAGGTCTTGTTGATTTGATTGTGTAGGTTTGCTAGAACATGTTTCTTTTCTTGCTTGTTCTACTTAGTTGCAGTAGCTCAAAGGATGTTGTTCATTCACAGAATGGAAAGCTAAGCAGAGATCACCCCTCAGGAGTCTGTATGAAACAGAGTAGAGGGATAAAACTTTGTTTTCTATCAAAGAAGCTAAGTTACAGAGACCTTATATTTTTTTAGTGAGGAAACCTTCCACTAGAGGAAGCAACACCCTTGACCTGGTTATTACTAACATGGGTGACCGTTGCTCTACACCAATAGTCACTCCCTCCCTGGTCAGATCCGACCATAAACTAATCACCATGGAAATCCACATCTCACCCACACCCCCCGCAAAGATGACCACCTTGAATAACTTCTCCAAAGCTGACTTTGGACTCTTAAAAACAGAGTTGGCTAACTTCACAGCACCCATGCCAATGGAAAATAGCTACATGACTGCCAAATCATACACCAATGCACTGTACGAACATGTACATAAATGTATGGAACTAGCTATACCCAACAGAACCAAGACACTCTCCTCCAAAATAAGGAAGCCAATCTGGTGGTCCCCAGCCATTAATGAACTCTACAACAGAAGGAAATAAACTGCTGCAGAAAAAGGTGAAGTTCCAAGACTGGAAAAACTCTCTTATTAGCCTCAAGAAAAAGTTGAGATCTCTTATCAAATCCTTTGAAGCCAGCTATGAAGGCAGAATCGTGGCAGACACTAAAAACAATTACATAGCCTTCTATAGTTATATCAAGAACCTCCATGACAATACCCAGGGTTACTGCACAATGGTAACTCCTATGCTGAGCCAACAGATATTGCCAACATACTTGCCGACAGATTCAGTATCAACTTTACCCTTCTCTCCCCCCTTAAAGGACCAATCACAATACCAGAAGAATGCTAGGCATCCAGCATTACTGCAGCACAGATTAAAGCCTCATTGTCCAAGGCCAAGAATACAGCTTCCATGGGACCCGATAATTTCCCTGGCTGTGTTCTACATGAACTACAAAGCGAACTCGCACCACGCCTGTGTGCCCTGTTTGGTCACAGCCTCACCTCAGGCATTGTCCCTACCGAATGGTGCACTGCTGCAGTCATCCCTGTCCATAAAGGGTGAGCGACTACAGACCCTGGGAATTATCTCTCCATTATCCTGACAAGTCTGATATATAAAGCTATGGAGCACATCATTATGGACCTAATTAACAAAGATATAGGAAATCTCCAAACTCTGAACGCCACACAGTTTGGCTTTGTGAAAGGGAGATCATGCCTGCTCAACCTGGTTGACTTCTTTGAGTCAGTCACCAGGTCTGTGGATGAAGGTAAGGCAGGGCATACAGCCTACCTCGATCTGGCCAAGGCCTTTGATACCATTCCTCACTCAGGAATTATTGATATACTCACCAAACTAGGCATCAACCCCTATATCACTAGGTGGGTTACAAACTGGCTCACAGATAGGACACACTCTGCGAAAGTAGCAAACTCCAAGTCAGACTGCTGACCAGTCACGAGTGGAGTCCCACAGGGATCAGTCCTGGGTCTTCTCCTGTTCAGCATCTACTTCTCAGAAGTCCAGACCAACACAAAGGGACTCTGGCTGACCAAGTTTGCAGACAACTGCAAGCTGAGAGCCATTATTAACTCCCCAAGTAATGCAGGCATCCTACAGAAAGGCTGCACTGAGACCAATGACTGGTGTTGAAACTATGGCCGTAAGCTTAATGCCAAAAAATGCGTCATCATCCCCTTTGGTAAAAACTGAGTTCCCACTAATTACCACATCAATGGGAGCCCACTGAACACTGAAGGTGTTATAAGAGATCTGGGGACGCAGTTTGACAGCAATCTCTCCTTTGACCACCACATTGCCACTGTGGTCTGAAAGTCCTTCTATGTAGCACATCTCATTGCCAAGGGTTTTGCATCCAGGAAGAAAGAGGTAATAGTCTCTCTCTCTCTCTCTCTCTCTCTCTACTCTTCCCTCATTAGACCAGTCATCGAGTATAATGGCTCATTTTGCATGTACCTCAGTAGACACCTGCAACAGCTGGAGAGGCCACAGAAGTACCTCACAAAGAGGATCCTAGGCATTAAACACATGTTCTGCACAAACAGACTCAAAAGACTGCAGCTATTCTCTGTCTCATATCGCCTACTTAGAGGTGATCTCTACTTGACTTACAAAGCCATGTCTGACCCAGCTCTGTTACAAATGCTACATCTAAAGAAATCCCAATCCCTCCACACCACATGCTCCAGAGACCTCAACCTTATTAACACAATCAACAGAACATGCTGGAGGGACAGGTTCCTCACCCAGAGACTGCCCATGCTCTGGAATAGACTTCACATACATGTCAAGCAGAGCACCTTGCTGTCCCTCTTCAAAAGAAATCTTGATGAGTGGATGGGTAATAGAAAGTTCACCCCGGGGATCACTCCAGTGGATCCACTTAATAGAGGCATTAGGAACTAACATTGAGCGGTGTGATGCCAGGGTACTTCTATGGGCTAGGCTTGTAAAGGCTCCATGGCTATTAGCCTAGTACACACCTATGAACCTATGTATCCCAAGTTGGGGTAGGTTCTTGTTGAGGTACATACCAAAGGGTGCATTATGTTCAATAACAAACCTAATAAGGATGAATAAAGTAGCACTATAACTTCTTTGGATCTTGAGAAGACACCACAAAATATAAACTGTGCAAAGAAAAAGATTATTAACCATCTCAGAGGCTTCCCCACATAACTAGAAAAAATACCAGAGTGGGTGGATTTTTTATAAAACTGCAACAATAACACCAAATAACAACAAAGAACCACACCTCAGATGTATTAAGCACTTTTGTCCTTTTTCATCACACTGACTTCAAAATAAAAGCAAATGAAATGCCAGTGTTAATGAATACTAATTCAGTGATGATGTAATAACAGCGAAGTAATTAAAAAGAAATGTCAACTTATTTAAAATACATTTAAATATCCAGAGAAAACCATAAATTACATGTTTGATAAAAATGCACATATTAAGTATAAAATTAATCACAGTTTTGCTAAACCTAATATAAGAATATTTGAAATACATCAGTTTTTATTCTGAAGAAGTCCATATGAGGATAAAGGAAGAAAGTGTTTAGTAAATTTGAGGTGCAGTTCATTGTTTCTGTGCTGAATTGGTTGTTGTGTGGTATCACCACAGAAATGTGGTGGTCAAAGGACAGTCTGTTATCAACGTATGTACCCCACATCCCTGTTAACAGTGTCAAATTTAAGAGGAATGTTATCTATATCGTAAGCAGCTGTGATTCTAGGTTTACCAAAAGAAACTGTGCTGCAGTTCTTGGTGTTGAAGCTAAATACATGATTAATGCAGTAAGTATTTGGTCCAGCCCTTGTTGGAGAATATGAGTATCAAAATAGGATGTATCAGACTTGTGTTGACATCACCAGTGGCATCACTGTTGATTTAGCAGAGCAGGTAACTGCATCCATCTTAGCTCTTTCTAGTCAGATAAAATAAAGCAGTCTTGAGCTGTTCTTACTCTTTGACACATTTTGATCATCTAGACTGACTTCAACTTTTAAAGGAAAAAAATAAAACGTGTCATTTGATGCTGTGCTTTTTCAACATAGGACTTATCAATATCCATGCTTTTGTGCACATGGAATACTGTACTAAACTAACAAGTATGTTGTAATTAACATATGTGACAGCATTTATACAATTGCTGTCCTTACTTCCAGGGGTGGTCACAAGCCACATTTATTATTTATTATTAATAAGTAGGCTTATCTTCTGTGTGGAGTCTGCATGTCCTCCCTGTCGCGTGGGTTTCCTCCGGGTGCTCCGGTTTCCTCCCACATACCAAAGCCATGCTGTAGGTGGATTGGACACTCTAAATTAGCCCTAGGTGTGAGTGTGTGTGCCTTTTGTGGAAGGTCAGGTGCCGGGGTGGCAACTCAACACCGTAAAACTCCACTGCCAATCATGAGCGAACAGGTGATCCGCTGTGGCGACCCCTAACTGGGAAAAAGCCAAAAGAAGAAGATTAATAAGTAGGCTTATGTCATCTACTGTTCTTGCCAAGTACTCTGCTCTGTTTTAGCGGTAACTCATGATTGGGATTGAGTGTGGGTGTTACAGGATTAACCCATGGTTGGTGTGGTTTGATCATGAAAGCAAAGCAAAGCAAACTGTGGTTTAATCCCATGGTACCCACATCCAGGAGTGTGTTATGGCTATTATACAATGACATTATTTAAGAAAGAAATTGCTTACCTTACTTAAATTATGTCTTTGTATAATGGTGCTTTAGTGTTTCTCCCTGTTTTTTTTTATGTGCTGCCCTCCATATGATGCATATGTTCCCATGCTCACACTCCATATGATGCGTATGTACTCATGCTCACACTCCATATGATGCGTATGTTGCCATGCTCACGCTCTATATGATATGTATGTCCCCATGCTCACACTCCATATGATGCGTATGTCCCCATGCTCACACTCCATATGATCTGTATGTCCTCATGCTCACACTCCATATGATGCATATGTCCCCATACTCACACTCCATATGATGTGTATGTCCCCATGCTCACAGTCCATATGGTGCGTATGTCCCCATGCTCACACTACATATGATGCATATGTCCCCATGCTCGCACTCCATATGGTGTGTATGTCCCCATGCTCGCACTCCATATGATGCATATGTCCCCATACTCACACTCCATATGATATGTATGCCCCCATGCTGACACTCCATATGATCCATATGTCCTCATGCTCAACCTCCATATGATGCATATGTCCTCATGTTCATACTACATATGATGTGTATGTCCTCATGCTCACATTCCATATGATGCGTATGCCCTCATGCTCACACTCCATATGATGTGTATGTACTCATGCTCACACTCCATATGATGCGTATGTACTCATGCTCACACTCCATATGGTGCGTATGTCCCCATGCTCACACTCGATATGATGCGTATGTCCTCATGCTCACACTCCATATGGTGCGTATGTCCTCATGCTCACACTCCATATGATGCGTATGTCCTCATGCTCACACTCCATATGATGCGTATGTACTCATGCTCACACTCCATATGATGCGTATGTACTCATGCTCACACTCCATGTGATGCATATGTACTCATGCTCACACTCCATATGATGCGTATGTCCCCATGCTCACACTCCATATGATGTGTATGTCCCCATGCTCACACTCCAAATGATGCGTATGTCCCCATGCTCACAATCCATATGATGCGTATGTACTCATGCTCACATTCCATATGATGCGTATGTCCTCATGCTCACACTCCATATGATGGGTATGTCCCCATGCTCACACTCCATATGATGCGTATGTACTCATGCTCACACTCCATATGATGCGTATGTACTCATGCTCACACTCCATATGATGCGTATGTCCTCATGCTCACACTCCATATGATGCGTATGTCCCCATGCTCACACTCCATATGGTGCGTATGTCCCCATGCTCACACTCCATATGGTGCGTATGTCCCCATGCTCACACTCCATATGATGCGTATGTCCTCATGCTCACACTCCATATGATGCGTATGTCCTCATGCTCACACTCCATATGATGCATATGTCCTCATGCTCACACTCCATATGATGCGTATGTCCTCATGCTCACATTCCATATGTCCTCATGCTCACACTCCATATGGTGCGTATGTCCTCATGCTCACACTCCATATGATGCGTATGTCCTCATGCTCACACTCCATATGGTGCGTATGTCCCCATGCTCACACTCCATATGATGCGTATGTCCTCATGCTCACACTCCATATGATGTGTATGTCCTCATGCTCACACTCCATATGGTGCGTATGTCCCCATGCTCACACTCCATATGATGTGTATGTCCCCATGGTCACACTCCATATGGTGCATATGTCCCCATGCTCACACTCCATATGATGTGTATGTCCACATGCTCACACTCCATATGGTGCGTATGTCCCCATGCTCACACTCCATATGATGCGTATGTCACCATGCTCACACTCCATATGATGTGTATGTCCCCATGCTCACACTCCATATGATGCGTATATCCCCATGCTCACATTCCATATGATGCGTATGTCCCCATGCTCACACTCCATATGATGTGTATGTCCCCATGCTCACACTCCATATGGTACGTATGTCCTCATGCTCACACTCCATATGGTGCGTATGTCCCCATGCTCACACTCCATATGATGCGTATGTCCTCATGCTCACACTCCATATGATGTGTATGTCCCCATGCTCACACTCCATATGATGTGTATGTCCCCATGCTCACACTCCATATGATGCGTATGTCCCCATGCTCACACCCCATATGATGCGTATATACCCATGCTCACATTCCATATGATGCGTATGTCCCCATGCTCACACTCCATATGATGTGTATGTCCGATTGCTCACACTCCATATGATGTGCATGTCCTCATGCTCACATTCCATATGATGCGTATGTCCCCATGCTCACACTCCATATGATGTGTATGTCCCCATGCTCACACTCCATATGATGTGTATGTCCCAATGCTCGCACTCCATATGATGCGTATGTCCTCATGCTCACACTCCATATGATGTGTATGTCCCCATGCTCACACTCCATATGATGCGTATGTCCTCATGCTCACACTCCATATGGTGTGTATGTCCCCATGCTCACACTCCATATGATGTGTATGTCCCCATGCTCACAGTCCATATGGTGCGTATGTCCTCATGCTCACACTCCATATGATGCATATGTCCTCATGCTCACACTCCATATGATGTGTATGTCCCCATGCTCACACTCCATATGGTGCGTATGTCCCCATGCTCACACTCCATATGATGCGTATGTCCTCATGCTCACACTCCATATGATGCGTATGTCCTCATGCTCACACTCCATATGATGCGTATGTCCTCATGCTCACACTCCATATGGTGCGTATGTCCCCATGCTCACACTCCATATGATGTGTATGTCCTCATGCTCACACTCCATATGATTCTTATGTACTCATGCTCACACTCCATATGGTGCGTATGTCCCCATGCTCACACTCCATATGATGCGTATGTCCTCATGCTCACACTCCATATGGTGCGTATGTCCCCATGCTCACACTCTGTACTCATGCTCACACTCCATATGATGCGTATGTCCTCATGCTCACACTCCATATGATGCATATGTCCTCATGCTCACACTCCATATGATGTGTATGTCCCCATGCTCACACTCCATATGATGCGTATGTCCCCATGCTCACACTCCATATGATGCGTATGTCCTCATGCTCACACTCCATATGGTGCGTATGTCCCCATGCTCACACTCCATATGATGCGTATGTCCCCATGCTCACACTCTATATGATGCGTATGTCCTCATGCTCACACTCCATATGATGCGTATGTCCTCATGCTCACACTCCATATGATGCGTATGTCCTCATGCTCACACTCCATATGATGCGTGAGTCCTCATGCTCACACTCCATATGATGCATATGTCCTCATGCTCACACAGTACCTCAGGGCAGTGCTAGTGGGCTGCAGAAGAAGAGAGCAGTTTGATTCTCTTTCACTGTTTTCCTTTGTATTTTTTCCCTGAAAGCTTCAGCAAAGTTTGAACATTTAGAAGGACAGACAAACATATGAGGATAATGAGGGATGCTCTTACTATATTCTGGACAATTTAGAAGTAAGAGCATTACAATAGATTGTACTATCAGTAAATGTACCTTTTCCAGAGTTATGTAGAGGGTCCTATTTTTTTTGATATTTTACTCTGTCCCTTGTGAAATACTGATTTTTTTTTTGTAAGCATATCCAAATAGGAAGTCTGGCTGCTCAATAATAGTTTCTTGGATGGACTTTTTTCTATTGGCATATGCTCGATTTACAGCAAGCACACAGGTTGGGCTGTCTAATCAGTGTATTTGTTTTTGAATATTAATGAGCCGTTATTGTATAAATTATGACAATAGTGACATCGCAGTTTGTTATGCCAAATAAATATTTATATGGCTCTTTAAATATATGAACTGATGCTGGAAATCTAGTGAAATTAAAAAACGTCTATAATTTGCTAAGAACTGTATGATAAACTAGTAGAAGAATGGTTAAAGCAATCAAAAAATAAATCCCTTAGTGAACCATAAGTTGTGTCTGTGAATGTGTTGCCAGAAGCTAGCCTGCATGGTAACCTAGTAAAATAAAATACTTTATCTTGCTTTATGTTACTATTGGTACCCAGGAAAAAGTAAACCAAACCAAGAAGATAGGTTTGTTAATTGTAGCAAAAAAAAGTTCCTGGTACAGAGATAAATTAATGGTGCTCAAGTATAAATCAGTTGTCAGCCATCAATATACATCGTTAGAGACATTCCAAAGAAGAGCTAGCAGCTTATTATTGTAAAGCTGACTGGTAACATTAAGCTGGATTATTATGGCTTGTTTTCACCTGCTGTACCACGTCACTTTTGCTGGTGTTGTAGATAATGGAAGACATATGATAATATGGAATAAAAAGCATGACTTTTAAGGATATCTGTGTATGACAGTTCTGTGAAAAGCACTACAAGAAAGGATAAGTTTATACCAGTTTAATGTGAACAACTATCATTCCATTTCACACAACAAATCTTTACTATCCACATTAAATGACCCATTATTTTTAGAGCCTTCAAACTTATCTGCCCCATTTCCTGTTCAGATAGAAGTAAAATAACTGTTACCGCCTTACTGGAGGTGTGTAGGCTTCATCTGCTTTGAGTGATGCAGCCTGTTGAGTTTTGGCACAGTACAGCTTCTGGAATGTGAGTAAATCAGCTACTCTTAAGCATCAAGTGAAGAAAAGCCGACTAATCTTGTTTGCTGAATAAATGCATGTATCCATCAGAAAATTTGAAAGCAAGAGATATTTTAATATATGCTGTCATGGTGTAACACCGCTTCTGTTTTCTCAAATATCTGTGTATTAGTTTTAGATATTCTTATGCAGAGTAGATGTCTTGTTTTTATTCCCCCTGATTAATTGGCTGTGATTTTTGACCCCATTTCTTCATGTTCTTCACTCTGCGGTGCCATGAAAGGCAGTTGATTTTCTTCTCATTATAAGAGATCCAGTCTCTGATCCTTTTTGTTGTTGTCATGGCTGGCCATAATTTTAGTTTTCTTTAAAAGTTGTTTTTTGTTCATCTGTGCCCTTATATGTCTTATATGAGTAGTGTCTGAAGCATTAAATATTTGCAGCTCATTTCTGCTTCATGACATGCTTTGTACACTGACAGACATTTTTTGGGGTAACCTAGGGATGGTCAAAGACTGAACTCTCAAGCTTCAGTTCCCTGAGGTTCAACCAACTGATCATCGGAGTTCCTGTACTGGAAATCACTGTCAGCGAGTTCTGCCATCAGTGGTCATGGGACAATACTAGGCTATTGGCCCGGAGGCCCTTATAAGCCTAGCCAAGAATTTCTCCCATGTTCCCACAAAGCCAGCACCTGTTTTCCCTGTCAATCAGGGACACAGGTGGGATCTCAGGGGTATATTTTCTGTTTCTCATCCAGTCGTCCAGGTTCCTTTTAAAGAGGGATAGTTGGGTGCTCTGCTTGACTTGAAGTCTATTCCACAGATGGGGGAGTCATTGGGACACAAATCTATCCCACCAACAAGTTCCATTAATGTCACAGACCAGGTTGAGACCTTGTGTGTGGGTTACGCAAATGGAGTTTGACTTATGGATATGCAGCAACTCCATCAATGCTGAGTCTGAGACAGCCTCGTATTCCAGATACAGGTCACCTCTGAGCAGTCTGTATGAGACTGAGTAGAGGGACAAGGTTTTTAACCTATCTGTGTAGGATAGGTGTTTGAGACCCTGGATTTTCCTGGTCAGGAACCTCTGTGATCTCCCCAACTGCTGCATGTGCTTGGCAAGGTACATGCATAAGGAGGCATTGTACTTGATAATGCATCTGATAAGGAATGGGCACAGGGATGTTATGACCTCCTTGTTCCTAGATGAAATACCCTTAATTATGAGGTGGGCCATGTAGAAAGCCTTCTGTACAACGGAGGCAACATGGTGGTCAAAAGTCAGGTTGCTATCAACCTGTGTGCCCAAGTCCCTCACGACTAATTGCATGCTTAGTACATTGTTATTAATGTGATAATTAGTGGGGACACCATTTTCCCCAAAGGCGATAATGATGCATTTCTTGGCATTCAGTTTGAGGCCATGCTCCTGGCACCAGTCATTAGCTTGGTTATGGCCATCTTGGAGGATGTTTACATCACTAGGGAAATTTATGATAGTGCCCAGCTTCCAGTCATCTGCTAATTTGGTCAGCCACAGACCACTGGTTTTGGCTTGCACCTCAGAAAAGTATATCCCAAACAGTAGAGGCCCCAAGACTGATCCTTGGGGTATGCCACTTGGTACTGGTCTACTACTAGAGGTAGCTTCCCCTATTTTGATTGAGTGGGTTCTGTCAGTAAGCCAGTTAGCTCCCCATCTGATAACATATGGGTTGATGCCTAGCGGGGAGAGTTTATCTACTATGCCTACATGGGGAATAGTGTCAAAGGCTTTGGCTAGGTCAAGGTAGGCGGTGTACACTGTCTTGCCCTTATCCATGGCTTTGGTGACTGTTTCAAAGAAGGCGACCAAGTTTATCAGACATGATCTCCCTTTGACAAAACCAAACTGTATGGGATAAAGTGTTTAGAGGTTGCCAATGTCCTTGCTTATAACGCACATGATAATGCGTTCCATGGCCTTGCAGATCAGGCTAGTTAGGCAGATTATCCTATAATTGCCTGGGTTGGTGGACGCTCCAACTTTGTGCTGAGGGATGACAGAGGCTGTCCACCATTCTGCTGGGACAAAGCCGTTGCACAGGCTTTGGTTGAATAAGGTGCCTAGTGGTACTGAGAGCTCTTGCCTGAGTTCATGTAGGACACAGCCAGGGATGTTGTCGGGTCCCGTGGAGGCTGTATTTTTTGCCTTTGAGAGGGCATTAATAACCTGCTGCCTGGTGATGAGGGGAGGGGGGGGAGATGCTGGGGATGTTGCCCTGTTTGGGGGAGTTTCCCTCTTCTTTGAGATGGTATGACCATGGAGTTGGTATATACATGTTTGGAGGTGTGGAGGTGTTGCCCCCCCCCCCACATAAGGAGAGTGCAGGGGGGATTTCCCCCTGGAAAAAGCACTTAAAAAAGTCAGTTTTCAGCTATTGTTCAGCAAATACAATTCAGTGATTCCAATCTTTGGTGTACGTTAAATACATTCTGAATATAGCTTTGTTTGTATAACTTGAGCACTAATCCAGGCATTCTTTAAAGTATTCAGTTGTATTTATTACTGCTGGTAGTAACTTGATTAAAGTGTAGCTATCATTTCTAAGTCTTTTGGATTAAGCACTTGGGCTTCAGACCAGTTGTTTTACATTAGGAAGGTTTGTGGCCTGCACTGTGGTGACAGGACAGGTAGCTTACATCCTTCTAAGTTGGGAACTGCTGATTGAGAGCTCAGTGTCTGTTATTCTAAAAGTGTATTAGTTCTGGTTTAAGCACTTGGGCTTCAGGCCAGTTATTTTACGTTAAGAAGGATTGCGGTCTGCACTCTTGTGGGAGGAGAGGCTGGACTCTGCCCTTCTGAGCAGGGAATTTCTGGTTAGAGGCTTATAGTGCCTGCATATTCTAACTGTTTCTTACTGAAATTGGTACACCTTGTTTGCTGTAGCATAGACTAGATCCAGGCCTTCTGAATCTAGCTTTATTTGTATGCTTGTTGTTTGTTTATTTCCTGAAACGCTAATTCCACCTAAAACGCAGCCTTTTAGCACTTCTGTGGATCCCTAGTGATATCTGCATTGCTTACTGTACTTATTTCCTTGTTTCACTTGAAAGAAAGTTACTGTTTGTCGTTTTGCATTTAAGTTACCTGTAGCACATTGCATTTAAGTTACCTGGCACTTGCTCACTAAAGCAATTATATAAGTCAGCTCTAAAAATTAAAAGCACTACACCCTCACAAACTCCCCTTGAGTACCTTGTTCCCCATTGGCCCTTTTTTCAATTATAAAGGAATTCCCAATACTATTCTAGCATGTCCAAAGGTCAGTTGTCAATCTCCTCTCCGGTCCAGCTGGTGAATCTGGGAATCTTGAGGCAATGTTACAACTGCCTTATGTACACAGACAACCCTCTCCTCCTCCCAACAAATTCCAACACATGTGAGAGATGCAACCATATAGCCAAACTGGAGGCTAAGCTCTCTCAGCTCAGTACTGGCGTAACCAGTCAGGAGGAGAAGGAAACCACACTCACTACAATTCCAGTCTCACATAGACCTACCACGACAACAAACCAAACACATAAACACACAAAAACATACTCGGAGGCTCTAAATAAAAATCTGCCTAAGCAGCAGAGACCTCCAAAGCAGACACCCAAGCAACCGCTACCCCAAAACAAAACACGCGCAACACATAGCTCACAAAGCCAGTGTGCCGAACAGTCACAGCCCTTAAGGCTAAACAACACACCTGATACACTTGTAATAGGTGACTCTATCGTCAGGCACACTGACGTCCCGCTCACCAGGCTGAACAAGGAGAAGGTCACGGTGAGCTGCCTGTCGGGTGCTAGGATCCGCCACATAACACAAGCACTCAGGTCACTCCAAGGCAAGTACAAATATGACTCAGTCATTGTCCATGCTGGTGTGAATGACCTGAGACGTACCTCCCTGGACTACATGAAAAGAGACATAGAGGAGCTCTCTGAGCATGTAGCCCAGGCCGGTATGACCCTGACCTTGAGTAGCATCTTACCCTCACCAAGAATGATGCCACAATATGAAGACAAGATGATCAATTTCAACAATTGGCTTAAGTGTTGGTGTCATTCAAAGGGGATCCAATGCCTGTCAGCCTGGGATGACATGCTCGACAAGCCACGATGCTTCGCTAGGGACGGCTTGCACCTGTCACCCCTGGGCTTTTGGATATTGGCAAAAGCTCTTGCTACCCCCATAGTGCCTTTTTTAGGCAAGGCTCAAAAGACAAACCCACCTCCATAGGTATCACAAGGGATAAGAAACTAAGAGTAATGCTACTCAACGCCAGAAGTCTAAACCTCAAGATGCACGCACTCGAAACTCTCCTTAGCATGGAGAACATCGATATCTGTGCAGTAACAGAAACCTGGTTCAAGGCTCCCGAGAGCACCCCAGCACTACCAGGTTATACCTCATACCATGCTTTTCGGCCCCAAAACTTGGACCGAACCACAAAAGGAGGGGAGTATCAATATTCGTCAAAGATACCCACACCTCCAGGTTGGTGGCACAGCACAAAGCATCAGAGACTATCCATGTGCAACTAACTGTGGGTAAAACTGCCTTCCGGTTTATAGCCTGCTACAGACCACTCTCCCAAACACAGGAACCCCACTTGGCCTTCCTGAGAATACTGGAAAATATGAAGGTCTCTCCAAACACCATTATATTGGGCGACTTCAACTACCCAAACATAGACTGGGAGCATTACTCTAGCTCCAACACCCTAGCCCAAAGGTTCCTAGAATTTATAAACTCAAATGCTATGGAACAACTTGTTACCACTCCCACAAGAGGGGAAAACATACTGGACCTGATCATCACCAACATGGGGACACTATGCTCCAGACCAGAAGTGTATCCCTCACTGGTAAGATCAGACCATAAACTAATCTCACTGGATATTCACATCCCGACCCCACCCCCTGCCCAGAAAACCACAGTGAAAAACTTCTCTAAAGCAAATTTCACACGCCTCAAAACCGAGGCGAAACCCTTCAAAGCGCCCGGGCCTGTGGAAAATACGGCCCAGACCGCAGTATCCTTTATAAACGCATTCTATGAACACCTTCAGGAATGCATGGATCATGCAATCCTAAATAAAACCAAGACCCAATCCTCCAAAGGCAGACGTCCTGTCTGGTGGACCCCAGCCATAAACAAACTATACAATAGAAGGAGGAAGCTACTACATGATAGAGCAAAATCCCAAAAAGGGAAGGCATCTCTGATCAGTATTAGCAAAAAACTACGGGCACTCATAAAATCGTCTAAGGCCAGCTTCGAGAGAAAAATTGCACAGGACACTAAGGATAATCACAAGGCTTTCTTTAGTTATGTTAGGAACCTGGGTGGGAATTCCCAGATATGCTCAGAATTAGTCCAAAATGACAAAAATACACCGAGCCCACAGACATTGCCAACATCCTAGCTGACAGGTTCAGTGCAAACTTCTCCCTCTCCCCACCAAAAGGGCAAATATCTATCCCAACAGAGTGCTGCCCCTGACATCTCAGATGCTCAGGTAAGAGCCGCCTCTCCAAAGCAAAAACACAGCATCAATGGGACCAGATGGTGTCCCGGCTGCATCCTACATGAACTCCAAGAAGAGCTAAACCCAAACATAAAACTACTGTTCAATCTTAGCCTTACTACTGGATATGTACCCAAAGAGTGGCGTACAGCAACAGTGGTCCCTCTCCACAAAGGTGGTGCCTCAATGGATCCTGGAAACTATCGCCCCATAAGCCTGACTAGCTTGGTCTGCAAAGCTATGGAAAGGATCATCATGGACCTCATAAATAAAGATATTGGGGACCTACAGACACTGGATCCTACCCAGTTTGGCTTTGTTAAGGGCAGATCCTGCCTCTTAAACCTGGTCGATTTCTTTGAAACAGTCACCAAGGCCATTGACGAGGGGAAGGTGGTCCACGCAGCCTACCTGGACCTTGAAAAAAACTTTGATACAATACCCCACTCGGGCATTATAGATAAGCTCACCAGCTTAAATATAAACCCCTAAGTCACTAGATGGGTTGCAAACTGGCTCAAGGACAGAACCCACATGGTTAGAATTGCTGGAGCCATGTCAGACTCCAAACCAGTTACAAGTGGTGTCCCACAAGGCTCAGTCCTGGGACCTCTCTTGTTCAGTATATATTTCTCGGCGGTACAGGCCAACACGGAAGGACTGTGGCTGACCAAGTTCGCAGATGACTGCAAACTGGGCGCCATAATCAACTCTCCAGCCGACACAAGCATCCTCCAAAAGGGCCTCATAGAAACAGACAACTGGTGCCAGAGCCATGGCCTCAAGCTAAACGCCAACAAGTGTATAGTCATCCCTTTGGCAAAACAAAGTGCCCACAAATTACCACATAGGTGGTAATCCATTAAGTACAGAAGAAGTCATTAGGGACCTGGGGACCCAAGTTGATAGCAATCTCTCATTTGACAACCACGTGGCCAAAGTGGTTAGAAAAACATTTTATATAGCCCACCTAATCATGAAGAGATTCACATCTAGATCAGGGAGGTCATCGTGCCTCTTTACTCATCCCTCATCAGGCCCATAATTGAGTACAATGCCCCTTTGGGATGTACCTTACCAGACATCTGCAGCAACTGGAAAAACCCCAAAAGTACCTCACCAAGAGGATCAAAGGGCTCAAACAGATGCCATATGCTGCCCAGTTAAAGAAACTCCAGCTCTACTCAGTGGCATACCGCCTGCTCAGAGGCGATCTGTGCCTGACGTATAAAGCCATGTCCAACCCGGAATTAATGGACATGCTGCACCTCAGAAAATCCAAATCCCATCGAGCTACGTGCTCGAGAGACTTGAACCTCAGCACTGAAATAAATAGGACATGCTGGAGGGACAGATTCATAACCCAGAGGCTCCCTTCACTCTGGAATAAAATCCCAGTCCAGGTTAGGCAGAGTCCCACATTGACTCTCTTCAGGAGGAATCTTGATGAGTGGATGGGAGATCGTAGGTTTACCCCGGCTATCACTTCTGTGTCACTGTTAGACAGAGGCACAGTATACTAACCTCAAAAAAAGGCATAGCAAAATTAATTTAAAATGGGTGGCGAAAGCCAAACACACTCTGGCTAGGCTTATAAATGCCCTAGGGCAGATAGCCTAGTATGAACCTATGAACCTATGAACCTATTCCTCTCAACCTCCTAACACAGTAATTCTGGGAAAAGACATTATAATGGGGGGACAAAGACCCCAAAATCAGGGACAGATTTCAAGTATTTCTCATATAAAGTTAGAAAGTAGAATAACAGATTTGGCATTAGCATGTATTTTTGAAAAATATGATGTATGAAAGTCAAACATCTGTCATTATTTAGTGACCTTAATCCTCAGTGATTTATCAGAAAACTACATTGTTTTGAGGAACACGCAAAAAGTATGAGGAAAAATCTGGACATTCTGTAAAATTCTGGACATTTGAGAGGTATAATTACTGATATATTTTTTATTCACTTGTATATGTCTGACTTGTGATGTTTACTCCTTGAGTTACTATGTAGAAGGCTGACAGTAACAAACAGTGCTGTGACCCCCGAACACGCTCAACAAATGTCAGTGTAAAGTCATTGGCTCAAGCTTTTTTTCTTTCAAAGCGGACATATACAATAAGTTTGTATAAATATTTTCAGTTATACAGCACAGATTTGTTTCTCATTGTTATTCTTCTACTGAATAAGATATGTAAAAATAAACTGTTTTATACTTGTTTGAGCTGAGGGTATAGAGTGCATGTCATTACAAATCCATTTGTCTCTACAGCAAAAGGTAGTTTATGTTAAGCTAATCATTGTAAAGATAAACTCTGGCAAATGCTATCAATATTTGTAAGAAGTGTAGATCTGGAATACGTGTTTCCAATAAACTCAAGTTTATGGCCCAGCTCTGGTTCAAGATACATTTTAATTGGCAAAACCCTTAAAAGAAAGCAATGATCTACAGTGAAAAAGCGTTACCATTCAGGTAACAGTTATATGCAAAGTCCACAGGTGACCTGCTACATTCAGGAAACCAGATTAATTGTGCTGTCCACTTCATCCCATGTACAAAATACATGCAGAGATATAAATTAGTGATGCTATAATTAAATTGCTGTTAGCTATGCACTTGCACAATCTATGTGTATATTTAAGAAAATGCATGCACGCGTGTGTGTGTATGTGTGTGTGTGTGTGTGTGTGTGTGTGTGTGTGTGTGTGTGTGTGTGTGTGTGTGTGTTTGTGTGTGTGTGTGCGTGTGCATGTGCTTGTAATTTGCCCCAAGACTTTCCATATTATTACCACTATTCTGACAGCACTGTTCATCTTTGATTTGATGATTATGCATGTCTATTTATCATTACAGACCTATATATCTATCTATAGCCATCTCTCTCTCTCTCTATATATATATGTATGTATATGTATGGGAACACTTCATAATCTTGAAATACTGAAATGTCGAATTTCAGTATCTCGAGACTATAAAGCTGAATATTGAAAATAGGTTTCATGGTCTCGAGATACAGAAATTTGATGTTTCAGTATTTCGAGATTATCAAGTGAATCCATGTATATATATATATATATATATATAGCTGTAGTACACACACACACACAAGTGTGTGTGTGTGTGTGTGTGTGTGTGTGTGTGTGTACTACAGATATATCCATCCATCTACAACCCCTTTTTTCCAATTTTTGCACATGGGGTTGAGGTGTCACTTCAAGAGCGACAATCATGTAGACCCAGTGTTTACACCACTGGGTGGCTAGCCTTGCCTCAGTTGTTCTTCTACAACACACACTCACACATACACTGACACGTTTAGACAGTTTAGAGTGTTCAGTACACCTACGGCATGTCTTTGGAATGTGAGAGAAAACCAGAGCACCCAGAGTGAAACCCAGGTGAACACAGGAAGGACATGCAGACTCCATACAGAAGGCACCCCAGCCAAGGAATCTCTTGCTATGAGGTGACAGTGCTATCTGCTGCCCAGTTGTACACACACACACAAACACACACACACATATATATATATATATATATATATATATATATGTATGTATATAGATATGTGTGTGTGTGTGTGTATATATATATATATATATATATATATATATACATAGTTATATGTATTTATTTGAGATATACACACACATATATATATATATATATATATATATATATATATATATATATAAAACGATTTGATCAAGTGTAAATTGAACAAGGTTGCATCTTGTCAAATACAACTCCCCAGTGTTAAATCTACTTATCACTGCTCTGGTTGGTGCCATTCATTCTCTGTCTTCCTGTGTACTGAGCATAATAATTCTCTGCTAAATCCAGATTTTTTTTTTTTTATATTTTCCCCACCTACCTCCTCAGCTGCCACCATCTTTTCTGTTCATTTTTAGTGTCTACCAGACCTGCTCAACCCAAATCCAAATCCAGGGCCAGTAAGGAGAATGCACACATGGACATAACATCATACTGCTGCCAGTGTGTGTGTATCTTGCCCCTCACCACCACCACAGCAGCCTTTTGAGCTTTGCAATGGCTGTCTTCTAAGGTGCATGCACAGTTCCAAGCAAGTGCAACCTCCCAAATAAGTATAGTGGTGTGGAACTGTCTGGGTTGTTGATGCTGCTATTGCAGTGAGCCTAAGCAGCCTCCCTTCTACACAGGATGAGCCAGTCAGCATCGGCTACTCATTCACAGCCTCCCTTCAGGTCCCACCAGCACCTGTGCTGCTAGTCAAATATGGATCATCTAGGGAGCACTCAGGTCTTTATCCCTCTGAACCACAGGGCTGGGACAGAAAATCAAGAGTTTTTAATTCACCTCTTTATATCACAACCCTTGTCAATGAGAGTTAGGATTAAATTTTATTAAAACAGAACACCATTGTCTGAAACATGCATTAAATATTATCATGGAATAGTAATTCATCTCTGAGATTAGGCATTATTCAGTGACTTAAACTTTTCATACCTGTAACAATCCCACCTATCATAGCCATAACTAGGGTGGGGTGAAGGGGACAGATGACTCCAGTGCAAGGTGTAAAGAAGCAGAACTGACAGCTGCCAGTGTGGTGCAAATGTAATATTGAGATTTGTACAAGATGCCAAAGCTGTTCATGCCAATTCTACATTTGTGAGGTCAGTATGTTAGTAATTGTTACAAGGACTTTGCTGCACTTACATTTCAGAGCAGGAGACCTTCTTTTCTTTAATCCTGTTTAACTAACACTACTGCTTTTTGTAGTGTAGGTGACACATATAAAAATTACACTGAGTTGCCCCAAAATGCTTGGTAACAGCTATCGTTAAATTATAGCTTTTCAGTTCACATTTGGTTAAGATCTTTGCCTCTCATGCACAAAGTACAAGGTTCAATTCTGACCAATGTCTGTTTGGAGTTTGCACATTCTTCCTGTGTCTCTGTGGGGGTTCTCCCACCTCTGAAAAACATGCTGAGTGTTTCCATTTCAAACTTTCCACAGAATGGGACTGTGGCTAGCAGCACAGATGGTGGCCTATTGAAGGAAGAGTTGTATAGACCAGTTACTTTGGGCATCTACTGTAATGTGCAATATCCACAAGATAGGAGAACATTGATCACAGACTGCATGCTGTGACAGGGCTAGCCACTCAGCAATGTAAAAATATGGCTCTAGGACATCTGGTCATTTTGACTAAAGTTTCCAAAATGGGCATGGGTGTTTGCCTGTGAGAAGTGAGTTGAGGACCCGGCCTACTCCGACCAGTGCCAGGGACTCATGCTAATTGTGGGAGAGGTGTGTGTTCTCCTATTGGCCATTGTATGCTTGCCATAAAGTCCAGCATCCCTGGGTCAATAAACTACTGGCCAACCAGTGTCCAGTTGTCCAGCTTAGGTCACCTGGGATAGCTCTGTTGAGCAAAAGCTGAATGTAAAACCAGTCAACCTGCCAGACATGAACCAAGAATTACTACACTCAATGTATGTTCACTGACAGGATGCAGCTTGGAAGTGGATGACATGATGGTACAGAGAAGGATGGATATCCTATGTATCCAGAAGATAAGGTGGAAGGGCAGTGCAGCAAGACCACTTGGCTTAGGATCTAGAGTCTACCAATCAGGAGGAGGAAGGCTACAAATGGTGTGGGAATTGTAGTGAGGGAGAGGCTTTAGAACATAGTGAGGGTTGTCATCAGAATTCGTGACAGACTCGTGGCAATCAGACTCCAGCCTAATTATAGGACAGTATTCATAATCTCAGCCTATGTCGCACAGCAGGGTTATGATAGTGAGGAAAAGAGTACATTTAGACAGCAGTTACAAGACCAGCTAGATAAACCAGAACAACAGGAACTGGTGATGGTAATGGGTGGCCTGAGTGCACATATCAGGACAGACAGAACAGGATATGAGGATGGTCTTGGTAAACACGGGTGGGACAACAGAAATAAAGAAGGAGAAGACATTCTAGACTTCTATATGACAAATGACTTGATGGTAGCTAACACACAATTTAGAAAGACAGACAGTCACAAGATCACATACAAAAGTAGCCAATATGCAATGCATTGGGGTAGAATCAGTGATTGCAAATTCATTCCCAGTGAAAGAGTTGGCCCACAGCATAAACCACTGGTTGCCACAATCAGCTGCAAGCAGTGGTTAGAGAAGGCTTTATGGTCAACAGAGACCAGGTTGAAGACATGGAAGTTGACTGGAGAGAAGGCACAACAGTTCAAGGAATTACTCAAGACTTTAGCACCTCAAGATGTAAAGAAAATAGGTGGAGTTAAAGAAAAATGGCAGTGCCTCAAAAAAGCATGTGTGAGGACTACAGAACAGATAAGCAGCTGAGCCATGAATGGAAATAAGGTACATAAGGAAAGCTGGTGGTGGAATGCAGAAGTGCAGGAAGTCATCAAAAGAAAGGAGGAGTGCAGGAATAAGTGGAAGATAGAAAAGATGGGCCAAACTAGGAAGGAATACTGGTTGTATTACTACACTGTTAGTAGGGTTGAGTAAGAGTTGTGATTTGCAGAGAAGGACTTTTGGGTTATATCTTGCAGTTGTATGGAAGGGGCAGCACATATAAGTGTGGAATCGTCAGCTTACTGGATTAAGGAGTTAAGAGAAGTAGCTGTGTTAAAATTATTAGTAAAGAGAATAAAGAGTAGGGGGCCAAGAATAGAACCTGCTGTACACCTAGAGTAACTGAAAGTAGAGGGAAGAGGTAATTTTCCCATTTTACAGCCTGTTGGCATCTTGTTAGATAATTCCTGAACCATGTAAATGCAGAGAGACTAAGATTTAGGTTGGAGAATACTGTCACCAGATTGTTCATAGGTTCATAAGTTGGCACTAGGCTATCGGCCCTAGGGCCTATACAAGCCTAGCCATAACAATTCCCTGGCTATTTCTTCCCACACTATTTACTTCCCTGGACCCCTGTCTAGCAGGTTGACTGACATGATCCCCGGGGTGAATTTCCTTTCTCCCATTCAATCGTCAAGGTTCCTTTTGAAGAGGGCCAAAAAGGTGCTCTGCTTGACATGTATGGGCAGTCTATTCCAGAGTCTGGGGAGTCTCTGGGTCAGGAACCTATCCCTCCAGCATGTTTTTATTTATTGTGATGACAAGGTTTAGATCCCTGGAGCATGTGGCTGTGAGGGATTGGAATTTCTTTAAATGTAGCATGTCCAACAGCTCTGGGTTTGACAAGGCCTTGTATGTTAAGCAGAGATTGCCTCCGAGTAGACGATATGCGACAGAGTGTAGCTGGAGATTTTTAAGGTGGTCAGCATAGGGCATCTGCTTTAGGCCTGTGATTCTTTTAGTGAGGTATTTCTGTGGCCTTTCCAGTTGTTGCAGATGTCTTGAGAGGTACATACCAAATGGGGAGTTGTATTCTATAATGGGTCTAATGAGGGATGAGTACAGTGGGACAATGACCTCCTTTTTTCTGGATGAAAAGCCCTTAGTGACGAGGTGTGCCACATAGAAGGATTTCCTGACTTTTGTGGCGATGTGGTTATCGAAGGTGAGACCACTGTCCACCTGGGTCACTAAGTCTCTTATCACACTTTTGGTTTTTAGTGTACTGCCACCTATGTGGTAATTCATGGGTACATGTTTTTTCCCAAAGGGGATAACTATACATTTCTTGGCATTGAGCTTGAGCCCATGGCTCTGGCACCAAGCATCTGTTTCTGTAAGGCCCTTTTGTAGAGTATCCACATCATTTGGGGATTCAATAATGGGTACCCAGTTTGCAGTCATCTGTGAATTTTGTTAGCCAGAGTCCCTTAGTGTTGGCCTGTACTTCAGAGAACTAGATGCCAAACAAGAGCAGTCCCAGGACTGAACCCTGAGGTACTCCACTTGTCACTTGTCACTTGTGGTGAGAGACAGTGTCAACGGCTCTTGACAGATCTAGAAAGATGGTTGACACTATTTTACCTTCATTCCTGTATTGATTTATGGTGTTTGTGAAGCTAAGCAGGGCAGTTGTAGTACTATGATTAGATCTAAATTCATGTTGTGATGTGGTAAATAGGTTATTAGTGGAGAGGTAATCCAAAAGTTATGAATGTATACATTTTTCCAGAATTTTGGATAGAGGGGACAGAATAGCAATAGGCCTATAATTTGATAGCTCTGTAGAGGTGCCACTTTTATTTAGAGGGATTATGTATGCAATTTCCAGAGAGATGGAATTTGCTGTTCAGTGATAGAACAATTGATACGAATTGAGACTGGATGAGAAATAGCATCAGCAGTTAACTTTAGATATTCATCTGGTAGACTATCAGCTGCCGTAGTGGTTGATTTAAGTTTTTTCATGCTACTTGTTGGAATGCGCTGGAAGGAAAAGACTGCATTAGCAAATAGCCCAGAGGGGCCACATCAATAAAGCTGCTGTATCCAGATGATGTAGCATTATAGGCAGACTCTGGCCAGGAACTTCAGTAAAGGGTAGGGGAATGGAATGAAAAACTGAAGGTACATGGGATGAAATGGAGTACAGATATGACAGTTGCAATGACAGCAAATGAGGAAATCAGAAGAAGCTGTGAAGTGAGATAGAAGGGAAATTAGCTCATCCTGAACGGGGTGCCATTCCAACACTAGATACACATACATATAAGCATTTAGCGTCACATGACGTGCAGACCTACAGACAGTTTAGAGGATTATTGATTCTCCTGCTCTGGAATGTGGGAGGAAACCTGAGCACCTGGCCAAAAAAAAAAAAAAATTGACACAGGGAAGGAATGTACACTCTGCACAACTGATGTTCCTGATTAAGCCAAATATGGTTTGGAATGCTAATCGTTTCTGTTATTTCCACAAAATCAAATACTTTTTCAGCTTGCCAGTGTGCTCAAGATCACCACTATAATTCATGACCATGAGGATTTTAATTCCATCTGTGAATACTATTCAGTAGCAGTCGTTTGAGTTATGAGCTAACAATGGAAGGTGACAGTGTACATCTGAATTAACTGTTTCTAGTAACGTGCTTATCTATTTTTTTCTTAGCACTGCATGTTTTTAGGGTGGACCATAACAAAGTTGAAATTAGTGAGCATTCAACTAGTAGATTTAGTGACTATGGTCATTCTGGAATTCAAACAATGTAAACAATTATTCATGGAGAAAGTTATTCCAAACTGTACTAGGTTTTAACACACTCATTACAACATTTAATCTCTGTGAAATTGACCTTGTAAAATCTAAAATAACATTCATTTATTCATTTATATATTTGTTTGCATTTGTTTGCTGGGAAAGTCTGACTGGGCAAAGCCCCTTTTCAGTGGAGAACAGTAAAAAAACTTACACATTACGTAGCTTTTGAATAAACAAACAGTAAGATTATACTATATAACACTCATGATTATGTAAGTTAATAGTTGATCACCATGGTGCACACAGTATATAGTATTTACAGCGTGTTACGTTTATCAAACTTTTGACTTTTAATCTGCACTTAATTGGACACATTTTAACTGAAATGTGTTGTTTCACAATTGTATAAAATTGGCTTACTCATCATAACACAGTGCTATAATAAACTTCCTCTAAAGCATGCTGTTTTACATTTAATAACACAGTAGATGTAGTTATGTAACTTTTAATGTGAATCTTTATTTAAAAACAATTTTTTTCTCTTTTTACATTTCCGAGACATACAAGATCAGTTCATTACTGCAGTGCTTAATTTTGGGTTTCCTATTTAAAGCTTCAGTACCCATACATAGTTATAGATAATGCATTTTACTTGTATTTAATATTATTTTGTATTTTCCTTTGTAGACATAGTTTGAAATTCTGTAATAGTTAAAAGTGTACATATTTGTGTATATGCACATATAGATTCACATGTCTCTGGAGCTGCCTGTATGAGGTTATCTGAAAGTATGTTATCACTAGAGTTCTGTTTTAATGCATGTTCATTGTTTTTTTTTCTTTTTTCTCCTGTTAGGTACTTCATGCTGGTAGTGGCACTACAAGCCCACGCTCAGAGTCAGAACTACACCGTGGCTGCACAAATCTCAGAACGCATCATTGTCAGGGTAACTGTCATCACATCATGTTGCTTTCTTCAGAAGTATACAAGTGTTAGATTATGAATCATGTACTACAGGGGCCTGGCCTTGATCAGTATACTAACTGTAATGTCACTGCTTTAGTAACTGGCTTGATGCTTTCAATGTAAAAGTTGTAAAATTTAGATTCATAGATTAGTACTAGACTAACTGCCCTTGCAGGCCATTTTAAGCCTAGCCAATTATCCATTGTGAGAGTCAAACCTGCCACCTTGTGTTTGTAAGGCAAACACCTTAACCATTAGGCCACCCTCCCAACCCTGAAACTCACATTTAAATATTCCCTAGCAATGATGTTTTAGGAGGCTAACCTACTAGTTGGCAAGGTTGAAATGGATGAGCATTCAACTGCTCAGATTAGACTAACAAACTTTGTACTTCCAAATCACCGTTCTTCATAACAAATTACTGTTAGTGGAATTTCTGTTTGTGTGCCAACAGTGATAGAACTGCATGTGTGTGTGTGCGCGAGTGTGTGTGTGTGCACATATGTGTTTGCTTGTTATAAAGAAACGCATCTAGAGCATTTCTCCCTGAGCCTCCCCTGAAAATTGGCTTTGTTCCAAGTTGGACTTTCCCGGTTAACAAATGTTAAATAAATAAAATAAAAAAATTGTGTTTTCTCCTCTCCCTCATGTTGATGGAACTATTGTCAGTATATAAAAATCTGAGAAGCATGGGGCCTTGTCTTCCCTACATTACAGGTGCAGAGGGTTTCCCCCCTGCAAGAAGAAATATATATATATATTTTAAAGAAAGGTTCATCGAGTGGAAGGTTCAACCATTTGTTGTCATCCAGTTGAACCATCACTGATTTTTAACTCCATGAAATTTGGGGGAACTGTTTTACGAATAGCCATGGATTTGGCTTGAGCAAACAGTTCTTTGAGTTTAATTTGTATTTCTGTGTCCTGGATGAGAGGCGAGAGGTGGTAAAGGTTTCAGCATCATTTCAACTCACAGTCTTTTAAGTTAATGTACAATAACATTGGGAGTGACTGAACTTGATATCATAAAGTAATGTACCTAAACAAAATGCTATGCAAGTTGCAGTGTCATTGTCCCTAAGGTATGACTAGAGAGACAGGCAAAGTTGGAGAAGGGTCCTCAGACAATAGCTTTTTCTACTACTTTTAAAATGCAGATTTATGTAGAATTTACGTAATTTATAGAACAGCATTTCAATCATTATTCACATAATTTAAAGGTAGTAATATTCCACAAATCTGGGTATAGTTAAAGTTTTCTATGTATTTATGTTGCTGGAGGAGAGGTCAGCATGAATCTTTAGAGAAGTTATATTTATATGGGTGTAATAATTTAAGTCTTCTTACTTCCTCAGATGTGACAACAGTGAGTGTGAAATATGCACTTGCAATGAGAGTGGTCTCATTTGTTTGAAAGCCTTGAAACCTCTTTAAAAACTAGTCCTCAAATCATAGAGCAGCTTACTTCAGTGCTGTACTGTTTCACGCTATGGGAAAAGTCTTGTCACATATCGTAGCATAGACATGCAATTAACTTGTATGACCACAGCAGACTGATAACCAAAGACATGCTACAACATGTAAAACTGCCACCATGAAGTCTTCCTCCTATATGTATGATAGCAAACAACAAATTATTAATCAAATATAGAGCACACTGTAGGACAGATGATTCAAATCTAACATGCAGCTGCAAAAAGACGCATGCAGTAAAGGACAGAGGTACACTTGTTTCCACATCTCCACTATGCATGCATGCATTATTAACCACAGCCATGTTACATTTTCAGGGCTTCTCTAATAGAGAATCCATTAACGAACAGTGTTCATGACAGCTGACTTGGAAAATAGTTGACATAATGACTGCCATATACCCAAGACAGTCTGCGCAGGGAAAAAGCATATATACAGAGTTGTAAACTTCTGTTCTCTATCAGTCACCCTTAGCAGTAAAACAGGAACAGTGTGCAACTGGACGTGTGCAGATTCAACTTCCAACTTGGCCTAATTGTTTGTATCCTTGTAATATGCTGCAGCTGGATTAAGATTTTGTAGTGAGCAGTATGAGAAGTTGTTCATTTAGCCAAAGCCAGTCACACACTGTCAGCTAAATTAATATTTTCTCCAAGCCTTCCAGCACAGTAGCCAAGTCTGCCTTGAACCTCATCCAGCATAGTATATTTATACATTTTCTACACATAAGTGGCTGCTTCATGCATCCAGACAATATAATTACATTATTTATAAACCATATTTCTTACTTTAATTGCTTTTGAAAACAAAAGACTGTAGTTTAAGATAATAATTCTCAGCTGGACAAGCTATAAAAGCATGCCTAATCCTTTAGGAAGTCCCCAGGGACTAACTACATTGGTGTCTGCCAAATTGGCTAGGACATCTGTGGTTTTCTGTCAGTGTGTAGGGTAATCCAGCAATTCTCCTTTGGCTTCATTTGAAAGCATTAGATATACAGAAAAGGAAATGGGGTTAAATAAATACTTGAGAAGTGGTTGCCTCTTGAAATATGTACTGACTGTTTTTCATTTAGAATGAAAGTTTCTTCTATTAAGACAGATTTGTAGACTTGCAAAGAGTGCTGCCTCACTTGTTCTAATTTGTATTTACATTCTTTATTTCCTGTCCTTTTTTTCTTTATTTATTTCTTAGAAAGTCTGACGAATGGAACTCTTGGTTATAGTTTCTAGTCACATGGCACCTCACCTTTTGCATACTAATAGTGTCACAGCAGTAAAAGGAAAGAATGACTGTGACATGTCCAAGTTCTTTTTACTCCTTCCATTTGCTTGCTATGCAGCTATTTTTAATATTGCCTTAGAATAAACATTGTTGGTTTCAAACAGGCTTTTTTTTGCTTGTTGTATCTTATACCACACATTTTTCAAAGTGCTGACCTCTTTGAGTTATAAATGTAGCATTAGAAATCCCACTGTTTATTTATTTATTTAACATTTGTTTACTGGGATGGTCCTACTGGGATAGAGCCCATTTTCGGCAGAGGCCCGGGGAGAAATGCTCTAGACACATGTTTTTGGAATGTGTGAGGAAACCAGAGCACCCAGAGGAAACCCACGCAAATGCAGGGGGGACACGCAGACTCTGCACAGAAGGAACCCCGGCTGAGAATTGAGATGGAGAACCTGTTGCTGTGAGTTGACCATGCTGATCACTGCACCAATGTGTCACAACTGTTTATCAATAACAACTGCTATTGGAAAGTGACTGTATTTTCTAGGGCCAAGGCCAGACTATATGTATCTATGTATGTAGGTATGCATGAATTTATTTATTTATTTAAATTTGTTTACTGTGATAGGGCACTGATCTCAGTGGATCATTTTCAGCCCCAGTCCAGGTCATATGAACAAAACAATAGCAGTGATTTAACATAGTACATAGTTCAGCTAATAAAACAGGTTTTCAAAATGCCTGCATAGTTATATAAAAGAGATACAAATTAAAATTACGTATATAAACAGTTATAAAACACTTTTGATAATATCTTCATAAAGCACTGCTGTGTCTGTTCACATTATTTATAATACTGAATTGATGGAAGGAGAGATGAGTCAAGAACAGATTTTTTAAGACAGGCTCAAGAGACTAGTTGAACTTGGTAAGCTGAAAGGGATTAGTAGAGGATTCTTGCTTGAGAGTGAGAAAATTAAATGAGATTAGTCTAGTGCTCCGAGAAGGGTAACATAGTGGTGATATTTTAAGGTGGTTGTTTTTTGTGGGTGCATTTGTAGATGGCAGATTGGGTTAGATGTAATTTAAGTTTTTTTCTGAATTCTCTGTAAGTTAGATTTCTGATGATAGGAATTGATTTAAAGAGTTTTTAAGTAAGAAGTGAGACTCAAAGGTCAATTAAATGAAGCTTGGTAAATGGAAACTGAAGGGAAGGGGGGCTGAAGGGAACAACGGATAAGTGGTAATGTGCTGTCTTTGTGGAGCACTTGCTGGCCCGGAGGAGAAACATTTCCAAAATTAATAATATGTAGTGGTGGGAATCACATATTTGTCAGGCTGGAAGACAGCAAGCCTTAGAAAGAACAGTGCAGTGGTGTCCCCTGTATAGTGCTAATACACAAAATGTCAGATGGAGTTGTCAGTGTTTGTAGGAAGGCCATTTTTTGGGAAGTAGCATTTCTGCCTTGGGTGACCAAGAATTAAGACGTTTTTCTGGACCAAAAAAAGTTTTTAGGTTGTTGACTGTGAAATTGAAAGTTAAAAGTTGATTGATCCAAATTCCAAAGTAACAGTAAAAAAATGCTTGGTAGCTTGTAGTTGTTTGGCTTTGATTTGTTATGTGCCAGTTGGGAAATGCACATTTGAGTTTGTCAGTGGTGCCAAAAAACATAACTTTATTGTTAATGTTTTTCTAACATCATCATGTCAGTGTTTTTCTGTGACTCAATTTTGCAAGAATGCTGGTTTGTAAACAAATGCAAATGAACATGCAATCTCTTCAGGAATGTCTGAAAATGTATTGCCATATTCTGTGCAGTTTGTCTTACTAATATATATTTTTGTAAAATGGGATAATACAATAGGCTAGAAAATGCATGCGGTGATTTGTCGCCAAACACAAATATTTGCAACAAGTTTCCAGCAGGCTCAGTGTGGAGAGGTGGGCACTGCAGTACCAATGCTATATTATATTAGCAGCCTCAACACTTCAACATTGTACAGTCATGAGAAGTGAATGCTTGGGTTTTGACAAAGTTCCCAAATTTTCCTTTTCTTTGAATTTAAACAGATAAAAAAAGGACACAGTGTTAAAAAAATATATCAGAACACCTTAAAAAAGCCCACATTCTAATTGTGAGCTTAATAAACAATGTACCCATTTATTGATATATTCAACTATAACAAGTGAATAATAGCATTGCAGCTCATCAAAGAGTATATGGCATTGTCCAGTCACCATCATATAGCACTATGTTTAATAGCAGCTTTACTGTACAAGATGAAGTTGCATTAGAGTCAGTGTAGAGAATTGTGGAACAAGATAGTTCTCATGGTATAGCTAGCACAGATCCTGGGACAGCAGAAGGCAGCAGGTAGTGGTCATACTGCAGGTAGAACAGATCCTGTGACAGCATAAGGCAGCAGGTAGTGGTCATACTGCAGCTAGGACAAATCCTGGGACAGCAGTAGGCAGCAGGTAGTGGTCATGCTGCAGTTAGCACAGATGCTGTGACAGCATAAGGCAGCAGGTAGTGGTCATACTGCAGGTAGAACAGATCATGTGACAGCATAAGGCAGCAGGTAGTGGTCATGGTGCAGCTAGCACAAATCCTGCGACAGCAGAAGTCAACAGGTAGTGGTGATGCTGCAGCTAGGACAGATGGTGTGACAGCAGAAAGCAGTAGGTAGTGGTCATGCTGCAGCTAGGAGAGATCCTGTGACAGCAGAAGGCAGCAGGCAGTGGTCATACTGCAGATAGAACAGATTCTGTGACAGCAGAAGGCAACAGGTAGTGGTCATACTGCAGCTAGGACAGATCCTATGACAGCAGAAGGCAGCAGGTAGTGGTAATGATGCAGCTAGGACATATCCTGTGACAGCAGAAGGCAGCAGGTAGTAGTTATACTGCACGTAGGACAAATCCTGTGACAGCAGAAAGCAGCAGGAAGTAGTCATGCTGCTTCTAGGACAGATCCTGGGACAGCAGTAGGCAGCAGGTAGTGGTCATACTGCAGTTAACACAGATTCTGGGACAGAAGTAGCAGCAGGTAATGGTCAATCTGCAGTTAGCACAGATCCTTCAACACCAGTAGGCAACAGGTAGTGGTCATGCTGCAGCAAGGACAGATCATATGACAGCAGAAGGCAGCAGGTAGTGGTCATGCTGCAGCTAGAACAGATCCTGGGACAGCAGAAGGCAGCAGGTAGCTTGAGTCTACACATACCAGAGCAGGCTGTCTGCAAGCACCATGTATAAATAAGCTTCAGCAGTTTACCAACACCTACTGTCAGGTGTCCAGTCACGCAAATTCTTATTGGGCCAATGAAAGAAGCAGAAAGGAGAGCATTGGACAGCAGGAAGTGTGGGAGGTACACACAGAAGGTACGCATAGAGGAAAAGGGGAAATGCAGGGCACACATTTTTATGGTGATCTGCACTACCTTTTGTATATTTGCAGAGAGAAGTGATGATGGAAAGTGATAGGAAAACGGGGAGGAAAGGTAAGGAATGATAGATAGTGATTGGACAAATGCAAAGTAATACAGACAGGTGGATGTGCACACACCAGGAAGGAGAGACATGGGCTGCACAGCTCATAAAGGATGCAACAAAGTGACACTGTCCTACTTAAGATTTGTCGTTGTCAGCAAACAGGTAACAGCATGTGTACTAGTACCACAGATTATAGCACCATATGTATTCCAAACAGTATATGTCAGTAGCAGGAGATACCTTTGTATCCTGAAGGCTGTATTCAGACAAGAAGCTATTTTATTTTTGTGAGAAGTACTAAGTTAAGAGACCAACAGTCCTCTCCAATTTAGGTGCAGTTGTATATGAGACCTAGTTCAAATATTTATTAGCTGTGTTAAGATATATTAGATGTTTTCATTTAATTACATTTTATTAACATTTTGATTGTGCAGTGATTTAGTAACTCTCCTCAGAGTCTTCTCAGGCATACACTAGTGTGAAATTCACTGTTGTTTCCTGAGTTTATCTTTCAGTCCATTAGCATGACTCTCTATCTGCTTTTGCACTGCTCCCACAGTGCAGCAGCCTAAGTGTGTATTTTTATATCCGTTTTCCACTTGGACTGAACACTGATCAGTGTGAGACATGGTATTTACACTTTTTGGTATTTTTAATGTTTTTGTTTTTCTGGTGTGTGTGTGTGTGTGTGTGTGTGTGTGTGTGTGTGTGTGTGTGTGTGTGTGTTAGAGTACACCACTAATTCACACTGGAGATAATATGAGAATGGAAAAGATGCCAGCTGATGTTATAGAATGTTGCACTAATTATTTCTATGGATGGAAGGAATTTGTGCACATCATGGCATAATACAGTGATTTATACATTGTGGTTAGGAAAGTAAGAGGAACGAAACTGAACAAATCATGATATCCACACCCAAGATGTGTAAAAACAGCATGAATGGTATGAAATAAGTATCCTTAGAATGAAATCAGAAGGAAGAAGTTTAAGCTGATATATCCCGTGTAATAATATTTATTAGCAGAACTCTAAATAGAAATAATGTCAGGATAAATATTCACATAAATCAGTTTTACATAGGAAGGAAAATGTATTGTGACAGCAGAAACTAGGCAGTTGTTGGAATAATATAACTTTCAGTTTCATAAGTTTCTGATCCTTTTCTGACTGTTCACCAATGTTTGTGGCAGAGCATGTATCTCACATATGTACACATAAATGGTGCCTTATCTTTTAGAGCTGACCTAATACTCAGTTAACCTTTCACATCTGACATAAGGACAGCAAGTGCATGGTTTCTCTGGGGTACTGATACTGTTGCAATATTTTTCTTTGATGGAGTTTAAAAATTCTGCAGACATATCACAAAATGCATAACACTTTACTTTCTATTTGTTTGTCCATATATATATATATATATATATATATATATATATATATATATATATATATATATATATATATTCCTACTACTTTAGTCTTCATGAAATTCCAAGTCATTAGCATTTGAGCTGTACTTCCCAAAGGCTTTGGCGTACATAATCACATTTAAATTTTTTGGGTCAAATTGTAAGAAACTTTGTTTTGAATTAAAAGTCTGTTTTTGTAACACAGATTTTCACCATTTGTTATATAGTGTGTGTGTGTGTTTGTGTGTGTGTGTGTGTGTGTGTGTGTGTGTGCGCGCGCGCATGTGTATGTGTCATACCTGTCAACTGTCCAGAATTTCACACACTGTACAGATTTTTCTGTCATATTGGTCTTTAACTCATAAAAGTTGATTTTTTTCTGTCAAATAATTGTGGATTGAAGTCAGTGAATAATGACATACATTTAAGTTTCAGACTTCATTGATTTCAGAAAATGCATGCTAAAAACTGTTATTCTAGCAAAGTTTGTGTTTATAGGAGTAGTATTTAAAAATCTGTCTATTTTTGGGCCTCAGCACCCCCATTATTTTTTACTTTGAGCAGATTTCTTGTCCTAAAAGATTTAGAGGCATGGTGTGTGTGTGTGTGTGTGTGTGTGTGTGTGTGTGTGTGTGTGTGTGTGTGTGTGTGTGTGTGTGTGTGTGTGTACCTGTGTGTGCCTGTTCAGGCATATCACTGCAAAAATAGATTTAAAATACTTTTTGTGGAGAAAGAAATACTTGAGGCAACAAAGATAAACAACAAGAGCACCTTAGGAATGGAAACATCAAACAGTTGTAAGGAAGACAGCAGCTAATTTAATGGAAGTGGCAGAAATATTAGTGGAAACCAGTTAATGTACACAGTGGATTGATGTAACGATGAAAATCCAAACAGAAAATTTTAACCATACTTTTCTTTCTTGAATACATTAGATTAACGAAAATAGTTGTGCTTGCACCACAAAAAATCAATCATCTATCTAGCTGTGCTTGAACCACAAAAAATCAATCATCTGTTTTATCTGTCTATCTATCTAGCTGCATGTCTGTCTGTCTATCTCTTCCTATCTAGCTATTTATTTTTTTCCTGAAAATATGAATAGTGCTATAAGCCTGTTACCTGATTTTGATAGTAGACACAAAAGTGAGACTGCACTGAAATGAAAGGATTTTGTTGTAAAACTAAGACACCATGTCTGAGCGTTCTGAGGGAATCTTATTTCACTGCGAGACAAGTGTTTTATAATACCAGACTGAGTTACACAAATTGTCACAGAAAAGGCTTGAATGTGAGTAATAGATGCAGCTTGTGTGTGTATCAGTTGAGTGTTCATGCCGATCTACACAAAATGCCCATCAACATTTTAAGCAACCAGGAAGCAGGTGTAGATTTATTATAATCAATAGAAGTCAGTAGTTAATGTAAATGGTATCTACACTTAGAAGGGCAGCACAAGTAAATGGAGGAGCAGAGAGTTAGTTCATCACCAATTGTTTTACAAGCACTTTATTACTGATGCATATGAAAGGTTAGGATTAGTTATGCCTGTTTAACGGTAATATAAAGATTTGCATTTATCATCATGGAAACATTGGTGGGGTGGTTGTGGGAGGTGAATACGCTAAGGGAATATAAAAAATGTTAGCATTATAGTAGCCTGAAAATGGCACATCAGTGAACTGCCAAGCTGAAACCACCTTTTGAACACTTCAGTACTCACTGTCATTTACTTTAACTTCTTCTTACAACAGGCACACTGGATTCAAATAAGACACCTGACAAGCTATTGCTTCAACAGCCTAATTAGCCCTCATACAAGAGTGGTTAAAACTGCCCATTGATCAGAAGGAAGATGTGACGTTAGCCATAACTCACTTATTCAGAACTGAAGAGTAACACGTTTAACTCATCCGTGCCTGTTGTGTACTTTTACAGAGTACTATATGTGACTACCGTACCCAGCACTTTTTTCCTGTTCTTCATACAGCACTTCTAACATATCCATATGCTTCTCATAAAATACAAATCATTTATGCGTAGTTATATTTAGTCTACACATACAAAAGCAGGGTCACCTGCAAACTGTACCCAAAAATGGAAAACCACAAGGCTTACTGCAGTTACATAAAAAGCACCTCTCAGTACAGCAGCACAGGTGACCTTTTCTTCACTGAGCAACCAGTTAAAATTGCAGTCATCAGATAATGATAGACATGCGAGTTTCAGATTTAATAGCCCTCAGGAAAAAGATTGCTAATGCAACATCTATTATTCTAGCAACTTCCTATTTGTATAATGGTAATATCTGTTACTGACTTTGGTCCTTTATCCACTATTATTCTGTAGCTTCAATTAGTCTTGAACTAAGAGTTTTAATCGTGTGGGGGTGCAGTGGGTTCACATTTTATTCTGACAGCAGTGAGATGGGAAGATACATTCATATGTGGCAGTTATGTGTGTGTTTATTCATTTATTTAATCTCAACCATATAAGGTGTACAGGCACAGTCACAGAAGTGACTGTAGTTGATGGTTACATATTTGTGTGTGTGCTTGGAGGGCATAGATGCTCTCAGTTGTTCCTGATTTTGCAGAATGTCCCTGACTTTTTGCCACATATGTTGGCTTTCTATCACACTTATAAAGTTTGTCACTTTTTTCTCTGCCAAATAATTGAGGACTATTGTCAGCATATAATGGAAGGCATGTGAGTTACAGACTTACCAGCCTTCTGAAAAAATATTCCAATGTAAAGCCTATTATTCCTGAAATTTCTGTGTACGAAAAATATCTGATTCTGATTTTGGTCCTTACATTTTACATGTAATTTTTTCCTTGATTCTTGAGCTAAGAGATTGAGAGGTCTGTTGGGGAAGGGGGGGTGCAATGGGTTTACACTGTATTCTGACAGCAGTGACCTGAGACATTCCATTATGGCAGTTATTTCTATATTTATTTATTAATTTGTTCATAATCAAACATTTTGCAAATGAGAAAATATTATTTTAATTTTATGTCATATTAATATTTCTGTTAATAACGTGGACAAGATAGAGTTGATGATAATAGTGTCAGCTGAAAGATTACATAATGGTAGAAATTGCCAAAGAGAACTGTTTTTTGACTACCATCACTTTGCTAATATTTGTAGTTGTTTAGCAGTAAATACACTATTTATGCATATCTTCATATTTTATAGAAATGTCTGAGACAGAGTCCAAATAGCAAGACAGAACAAGAGCTCATAGGGCAGCTCAGCACCCAAGTCAGAAATGTCTGCTGACCCAAATACAGAGACTTACTTTTTTGCCAAATTATAAAGTAATAATTCTGTTAATAATTGACTCAGAACACTTAAATAGTGCTGAGAAAGATGGATCTGATACCTCCTGTTTTTCTGCTACCAGTTTGCAGATAATTATACTTGTTTAGTAACAAAATAATCATAAATGTCATATTTCTGTAAATATCTCTCTCACTGTCTACATGAACACCTCTGGGAAATGTGATCAGTCACCATACAGTCCGGTATTGCTCCTCCGACAAATGAGTGCACCACACAAGAGAAAATGGGAGTTGTTTTCCAGAAATATTATAAATATATGCCATATGTTATTACTTATATTAATTACTTGAATCAGAAGGTGTTTATATGGTACTCCTTAATAATCAAAAATTAAATTATACAAAATACTGGAAAAGTTTTGCTATGGTAGTTGAGGTCCAGCTAATACTACTTTTAGATTTTTACATTTATTTGCCCATTAGATATGCAAATATGCATTCAGTTAATAATTATGAAAATATCTCAGAAATGGTTTGATGTCTGCAAAATTGCTTTGAAGCAAATTAAAGATCACATCTTTATGAATAAAAATCACACTGATAGTTGGGTTCAAACTGTTACTACTAGAGAGGTATAAAGATTGTAATAAAGAAATGTATGTATTATCTAATTACTTATTTAATATATAATCACCCTTATGTCAGACTGGCTAACTAATATCACCACTGTTTTTCCATTTCTTTTTTCAAATGTTCAGAAGCCTGAAGGTTGTTTTTGCCACCTTAACAGATCAAAGTCTTTTAATTTTGAATATTCCTGGCATCTGTATGTTGGAGGAGGGATCAGACAACTGGGTGAAAGCAATTGCTGAATGGACAGAAAGCTGGAACAGCTGTTCAGAAGTCAGTTTATGACATGTACAGGCTTTTTGTCAGTGTAGATGGTGTGTGAGAATACAGAGGAGCATATGCCCTCTTCGAAAAGTAGGCTTTAATTGTCTTTGTTTGTCTGGGTTTCAGTCATTTGAGATAGATGTTTTGAGTGGCAGGTGTGAAAGCTGCCAGCCTAGCTAGAGAGAATTTTATAGATAATTGTATTATTTGTAAATATCAATGTAAGACATGGGCTTGCTGTCTTAAATGGAAAAAAAAAACTGCTGTTAGATGTGGAACTGAAAAAAATGAAACAGTGCTCTCTACTGACCAAAGTAAAGCATGTTGTGACCATTTGATGTAGACAGTGGTGCCGAAGAGTCTAGATAAAGAAATTGTTTTCTATTGTTTTAACCAAGAGTTAAATTGCTAGATTTAAACATGCAAATGTATTTTTATTGCTCTGCTTCCTGACCAGCTGCAAGATAACAAAAGGAGATGTTAAGAACGTAAATGCAGTTTCTGTTAGCCTGGGAACCCAGGGAAGTGTGAAGAATGATGTAATGTGTAGCCTGGGAACTCCAGGAAAGTGTGAAGAATGATGTTTGTCTTAACCATCCAACTCATCAGCACTCTGCCTGTTTTCTTATGTAAGTTTATCATAGACTTGTGTTCGCTCAGAAATAGCTAAAAACTAGAAAGATTAGAAAAAGTGTTTTTCTGTGATGTCAGAACTGTACTACTGAATTATTTTAAGTATTTTTCTGTGATCTCTGAACTCTTGACTTGCACTGTGTAGTAAGAAGTATTGTCTTGTGTTTTTATTATTTATTATTAAATATTTTAAAGCCTTTCAACTGTGGCTGTTTTGTGTAGAGATAATTTAAGCTCTAGAGTACATTGCATATTTATAGTGATTACTGTACCAAGTCACTTTAATAATCCTTGACTGTTTAGTTATACTACCAAATGGATAATAATATTGCACAGTAATAATTGGACACACTTTTAAGGGCCTTTGAGTAGCTGATAAATATTAGATGGGTGGTGGCAGGCGGTACTACCATATAGTCTGGGTAATAGGGGCACAGCTGGAGAACCTGTGCCAGCCTTTACCAGGAGTGTCTGTGTGGTTGTATAAACTCTTATCTCAAAGTGTGTGCATGTCAGCTACTTGGGCAGGGACACGAAGCACTGGTTGAACAGAGAGGGTCCTGCAGGTTTTAGCTTGCACAGCTAGGCTGAGATCTGGACCCTATAGCTGTGCAAGTGGGGAGTCTTATTGGGGACCTGGAGAGCAAGGGAGTGACCAGCCCTGGACTGACTGTGATCTCTGTGTGCTCTTAAGGGAAATTGCACTTTACTGCATGTATTTGTTATCCTTTCTTCCTATATGAGATGCCCCTCACTGGTGTTAGTGGTGAGGATTGAGGCTCCTTGATTGCTGGGCCAGGGCACGGGCATCACATATTAATTGTTTGGCAGTGGTGGGATATCCACATCACATATTAATTGGTTGGCAAATACTAATTGGCTTGTAGTGGTGTGGGTAGAGTGAATTCCTGTATCTTGTGTACAGTGAGCTTTGAAGGTGTTTTGTACTCTAAAACAGCCATGCAGTGAATACTCAGAGTTCAGATCACAATTGTTTTATTTATTTTGTTAGTTTAGTTAGTCAGGGTGAGCAGGCAGCATGTCAGCAGAGGAGTATGGAAAGCTGACTAGGAGCCATCTGGCGGAGATGTGCCAGGCTAGTGGACTGGTGCATGGAAACCTGACTAATTCAGACCTGATTGCAGCCTTGGTTACAGCAACCAGGAGGACAATCAGACTGGCAGTGGAGATATAATACCTTCGGCGAATGGACAGCTCAACTTTTCTGCAGACGACTTAAAAAATCCATCAGGAGCTAAAGAGACTTGAGTTGGAGGCCAGGCGTTTGGAGATAGAAGCTGAGGAAAAAGAGAGGCAGAGGAAGCATGAGAGAGAAATACTGACTCTTCGCCAGAGTCATAGAGGTAATGGGGAAGGGAGTAACTGGATCCCAGAAGCACAACAGGTCAGTAAATTTCTTCCGCAGTTTAAAGAGGGGGATAATTTTGATAGTTTCATTCATATGTTTGAGAGGGTATGCAAACAGTATAGTGTTGACCAAAAGCTCTGGGTACGGTTCCTGACCCCCTTACTCCGTGGTAAAGTTGTAACTGTTTTGTCAAAAATGTCTGATGTTGTATGTTTTGATTATACTGCTGTTAAAAAGCATTTGTTAGAATTGTTAAGCTAACACCTGAAACGTATAGGAAAAAGTTTTGTGAGCATTGACACAAGGCAGATGAAAGTGTGTGTGAATATGTTGCTGAACTGAGCACTTATTTCCGTAGGTTGGTGAGTGGATGTCAGGTCACCACTTTTGAAGGGCTTGCAGACCTTTTGGTGAGGGAACAAGCCCTTAGCACTTTGCCTGAGGACATGAGGATCTGGATAGCTGATAGACAATGTGCTACTTCAGATGAATTGGGGAAGAAGGGAGACCTATACCTGGCAAGCAGGGCAGCTCTACACAGGAAAGGGTCCCCCAGTACTGCTCATGGGTCTAAAGGAACCCATGGTGGGCATCACAGAATACCCCAACAGAATCTGCCAGTAGCAAGGGAAGCCACTAGTCCAGGTACATGTCCAGGAGCTAGGGCTAAATGTTTTGAATGCAACCAGTGCGGCCATGTGGCATACAGGTGTCCAAGAAGGCAAGGTGGGGAACAAAAGGTAAGAGTGCCAGTAAGTGGGAAAGACAAAATGCCAATAGTAGGCTGTCTTGAGAGACAACAGGGGTACTATACTACCATCCTGCAGATGTCCTGAGAGGGAAGGATTTGGATGAGGCAGTACCATTTGCTTATGCAATTACACGCAGTCAGGCTAGGAGACAAGCATGTGGGTCTGGTAGCCTAGGGGAGACCCAGACAGACTGCATATTTGCAGCCAGGAATGGTGAGGTGGTTACTTGAGGGAGGGAGCTACCCTGTAGCAGTGAGACTGAAGGTGAGCCACAGCTGCTTGGGGGTACTGATGTTCCCTTGGACAGAGTGATTGCAAAGTTAGAGGTGAGTAGTAGTACCCAGGTTGACAGTGAGGCACCACTGTCAGAGGATGCCAGACTTCCTGTGGAAGGGGAGGTGAGAAGGGTTACAAGGAGAGAGTTAAGACAGACTCAGCTCTCAGACCCTACATTGCAAGGCCTGAGGCAGGCAGCTAGGGAGCCACCTGATTTTCAAGGAAAGGGGGAATCTGTATACTGGGACAAAGGGTTACTATACAGAGAGTAGACCCTTGAGGGAGGGCTAAAAGGTGAGAGAGTACAGCAGTTGGTAGTGCCTAGAGCCTACCGCCTGGCACTTCTAGCCATAGCCCTTGATATTCCCTTTGCAGGTCATATGGGCATAAAACATACAAAGAGGCGTATTATGCAGAACTTCTACTGGTCTGGAATTTCCAGAGATGTAACAGGGTACTGCAAGACCTGTTAGCAGTGCCAAAAGGTAGGCAAGACAGGAGACAAGGTGAGAGCTCCTTTGATGCCTTTGCTTGTGATCGAGGAGCCATTTCAGAGGGTAGCTATGGATAATGTGGGTCCTCTGAGTACCCCACATTCCACAGGGAAAAAGTATATCCTAGTGGTAGTGGATTATGCTACACAAAACCCTAAGGCAGAGGCTTTGTCCTCCATTGAGGCAGAGAAGGTGGCAAATGCTTTGTTAGAGATTTTCAGCAGGGTATGTTTCCCAAAAGAGATACTGACTGACAGAGTGCCAGTTTCATGTCAGACCTGCTGGCTTGTCTGTGAAAGTCCTATGGGGTGAAGCACATGAAGACCACCCCCTACCATCCCCAGACTAATGGTCTGTTTGAGAGGTTAAACTCTACAATAAAGTCCATGCTACGGGCGTTTGCAGATCAGTTTAAGAGGGAGTGGGACAAATATTTGCCCCATCTGTTGTTTGCTTACAGAGAGGTTCCCCAGGAATCCACTATTTTTCCCCCTTTGAGTTGCTGTATGGGCATAGGGTGAGAGGACCTCTAGATTTAATTTGAGATGAGTGGAAAGGTGAGTGTGAGTCTCACAAGGAGTCTGTTGTGGCGTACATCCTAAAACTCAGGACAAGGCTCAGGGAACTCATGGGCTTGGCCCAGGAGAACCTGGCAGAAGCCCAACAACAGAAAAAGGTGTGGTATGACAGGAATGCTCGAGCTAGAGAGTATACTGTGGGGCAGCAGGTAATGGTTCTCATTCCTGTCAGACACAACAAACTGCAAGCAGCTTGGGTGGGACGCTACAAGTTGGTAAGAAAGGTAAGTGATGTTAACTACATGGCAGAACTGCTAGGCAGAAGGCAGGGGCACAAATTGTACCATGTTAACATGATGAAACCTTACCATGATAGGGAGGCCCTTGTGCGGGTCATTTGCAGTGGATTGTAGGAGGAGTCTGAGGGAGATCTGGGGACTGATCTCCTCGGTGAGGCTCGGGCTGACACCTCAGTGGAAGGGGTAGCAATGTCCCAGCAGCTGTCTCCTACCCAGGTTCGAGAAATCTGAGCAGTGTTGCAGGAATTTGGGGACATGTTCACTGAGAAACCAGGGTGCACCCACCTGGGGCAGCACCAGGTGGATACGGGACCCCAAAGGCCTATTAGGCAGGCCTCTTATAGAGTGCCTGAGAGAGTCAAACAGACTCTGAGGGAGGAGGTACAGGATATGTTGGAACTAGGGGTGATACAAGAGTCCAGCAATCCCTGGGCCTCCCCAGTGGTGCTGGTGCCAAAGAAGGATGACAGCACCAGGTTCTGTGTGGACTACAGGAAATTAAATAGTCACACAGAGTCAGATGCTTACCCCATGCCTAGGACAGATGAGGCCCTAGAGCAGCAGGGTGGGGCTAAGTATCTTACAACCATTGATCTTACCAAGGGTTACTGGCAAGTGCCCTTGACTCCCAGTGCTAGAGAGAAGTCAGCCTTTGTGACCTTTTGGCTTGTATGAGTTCACAAAGATGCCCTTTGGGATGAAGAATTCCCCAGCAACTTTCCAGAGGCTGGTAGATCATATCCTAGCAGAAGCAGGAGGGTTTGCCCTTGTTTACCTTGATGATATTGCCATCTACAGCCATTCCTGGCCAGAGCACCTTCAGGGTGTCAGGGAGGTGCTGGGCAGACTACAGAGGGCAGAGTTGACCATTAAGCCAAGCAAATGTCAGGTGGGTATTGCAGAGGTCTCCTACCTAAGACATATAGAGTGGGGAGTGGTAAGATAAGGCCAGAACCTGACAAAGTGGTAGCCATTCAGGCATGGCCTGCACCTGTTACTAAAAAGCAGGTGAGGGCATTTATAGGGACAGCAGAGTACTACAAAAAGTTCATCCCCAGCTATAGTACCATAGTTGCTCCCCTCCCAGACCTGACAAGGAAGAACAGCCCAGATAAGGTAGTGTGGACCCCAGCATGTGATCAGGCATTCCAGAAGCTTAAAGAAGCTTTTGGAGGACCCCCTATGTTAGACAGTCCATATTACAGCAAAGAATTTGATGTGCAGATGGATGCTTCAAACCATGGGGTGGGGGCTGTACTTAGCCAGATTTCTTCAGAGGGAGAAGAGCACCCAGTGGTTTATCTCAGTCATAGGCTCTAACCCAGGGAGGAATGCTATGCAGCTATATAAAAGGAATGTCTATCCAGAGAGAATTTTATAGAAAATTCTATCATTTGTAAATATCAATGTAAGACACAGGCTTGTTGTCTTAAATGGAAAAAACTGCTGTTACATGTAGAACTGAAAAAAAATGAAACAACAGTGCTCTCTTCTGACCAAAGTAAAGCATGTTGTGACCCTTTGATCTAGACAGTGGTGCCGAAGAGTCTAGATGAAGAAATTCTTTCTATTGTTTTAACCAAGAGTTAAATTGCTAGATTTAAACATGCAAATGTATTTTTATTGCTCTGCTTCCTGACCAGCTGCAAGATAACAAAAGGAGATGTTAAGAATGTAAATGCAGTTTCTGTTAGCCTGGGAACCCAGGGAAGTGTGAAGAATGATGTAATGTGTAGCCTGGGAACCCCAGGAAAGTGTGAAGAATGATGTAATGTGAATCAGAACTGCAGTTTCAATTTAAACAGAGAGAACGAGAGAGGATTAAGCATTTTTGTCTTGACCATCCAACTCATCAGCACTCTGCCTGTTTTCTTATGTAAGTTTATCTTAGATGTGTGTTCTCTCTTAGAAATAGCTTGAAACTAGAAAGATTAGACTACGTATGTGTGCTCTTAAGGGAAATTGCACTTTACTGTGTGTATTTGTTATCCTTTCCTCCTATATGAGACGCACCTCACTGGTGTTAGTGGTGAGGATTGAGACTCCTTGATTGCTGTGCCAGGGCACGGGCATCACAGCAGGCACTTGGGTATTTGAGGAAAGAACATAGACCCAGTATTATGAAGAGGATTCTGTGGTGAAGAAGTTTCATAGTTTAACTTTTTGTAACTTTTAAAGTTGAGAAATACAGATTTGTTTACAGCTATATTGCAAAAATGCATTCTCAGAATTTTGGTTCAGGTAAAAACTATCTAGATAGGAAATCTACAGGAGTCAGGATGTATGAAATTCCACTCATGCTAGTCATTAGTAAATTAACCCGAACTGTTTTGATTAACAGCCCCACATATTTTTTATATTTCAAAACTGAAGGTCATGTACCATACCTTAAGTCTGTTATCCATCAGCTTAAAAATGTCTGGCAAAATGAGCTTCATTCTGCAGCTAGAGTGTGACATTCCCATCACTGAATCTGTTTTGATTTATAGTCCTCCCAGACAATACGTAATTTTAAATAAAATTTCTAGGTTACTCATTTTACAAGCAGAATATCACTGAATCTGTCTTTGTCAAGGCAAACTGACTCACCATTCACATTAGTCTGACTACTTCACTTGAGCTATGGTCTGTGAACTGCTCTTTAAATACCTCTGCCCTGGGTTAGCAAGTACGTTTGAACTTGTCCACTGCAGCAGATCCATGCTGTCTACTGAACTTCTAAGAACTTTAAAAGTTCCTATTATTAAACTCATGTCTGCCTAGACGTTTATCAGATCTGCTCCTGAACTGCTGATCTCGCTTTTCTATGATATTTGAAGTGCTTGTTGTACTTCCTTCGATTTTCAAATGGAAATTCTTTATTTCTACAGTAACTGCATGTGCCTATTTCACAGTGACCTCCCCTTTCTTCATATTTATATTCCACCTCTCTTTCCAGTGCACCTCACCATCCTTACCTGGCTGCATATATGATGAACCATCCTGCTCACAGTCCTACAGCTGGATCTCACACACCATCATACCTCTCAACCTCTTAGTGCAAGTAATTTGGACAAAGCCTAAAATAATGGGGAAACAAAGGCCTCAAAATAGGAACAGATTTTAAATATTGGTCTTATAAACTTAGAAAGTTGCTAAACTTGCATGATTTCTGTTAGGATGTATTTTCTGAAAGATATGAAGTCTATAATTCATAACTTACTTTCTCCAAAACAACGGAGAAGTCACCCATTCTTCAACTGTTAGTCTGTATAGAAAGTTTTAAAAAATCAGTGGTTTTATTGGTTTATTGGTTTAATTGCTATCTTAAAAACATCTTTGGTAGTCAGCCGTATATTAGGTAGACCAAAGGGGAGAACCCAATGAAAAAGTCTAGTTTAAAGGGTTCCTGAGCTCTTGGTGTCTAAACCATTTGCTTACGCAGCTTGATACTCTTGCAATAATCAGGCCTCTGGAGACATTCGTAATAATTGCATGGTAGAGGGTCTCCCAGACGTTAGAGGGTTATGCTGCCTTATTCTCCTGTCAGCCCTAGTGTTGTTATGTGGCTGTCCACTTCATAATTCTGTGGTGCTTTGTTGTATCCCTCTGTGTCATCCTTGCCATACCTATAAAAAGAGGTTTAGAAAAAAGCCCCAGTTTCAGAGCTAAAATATCACTGCAAACTAAAAACTCAGTGCAGGTTTAAAATCTCAGTGCAAGCTACAATTCAGTTGGTTCAACAAAAGAGTAGTCGGAGAACCTTCGTTCATTCAAATTTTTTATTAAAATCTTAGCAGGAAACTATCCAAGTGCTGCTCAGTGCTGATTAGCAACAGAAAAACAGCTCTATTTATTTCCAAGATGAGGGGTGTGTCCTGGCTGATCCACCAATTGTGGGTGTGAAAGTGGCCATGGCCTTTATTATATAATTGTGGATGATTTTTTGGGGATTCCCGGTGATCCCCGGTATACAAAACGCTCGCTGTTCAAAGTCGTGGTGTTGTGTAAAAAATACAGTTATAACATTTCAAAGTCACAAAATAGTCTATGGTAAAAAATCGAGTTTGTGAGCATTAAAAGGTTCTCAAAGCTTTGTTAGTTTGCTTAAGTAAAAGTTTAAGATAAAAAAGGATTCAACAGAGCATTCGGTCAAGTATTTTAAAATTGAAAGTAATGTTTTCTCTATAATATGAACAACTTGAATGGTTCGTAGGTCATTGAGTCTGTGTTGCTAAGTGCATGTGGGGGTTGACTCTGTTAATACCTGAACTATGGGGAGAATAAGCGCTGATCTTTGATCTTCTTCAGGGAAGCTTCCTGGGGAGGGGGCAGTGTGGAAAAAATGATAGAGTATGGAGAAAAAAAGAGTGTATCTAGTGTGGTACATGGTATATGGAGATTGTGGCTCCTAATTGGGTTTAAGTGGCCAGTCAAAAGGGAGTGTTTAGGCTACAAATAAAATAGGGAGAAGGAGGGGAACCAAATAACCAGTATGTGGTCTGTATAATGAAGAAAATGAATTATTAGAAATATAAATAAATATAAAAAATGAACTTTTAGGTTAAAATGCTATGTATGTCAGGTCTCCATTAACTGTGGGCCAGTCGTGTCTCCTGAGGGGAAAGGAGTATGAAGAAATTCTGGTGGGCAAAGTAATCTAACTGGTGCGTGGCTAATAAAGTCCACAGAACTGAGCTTTGTGTGAGGGGGGAGAGGGAATTCAGGGGTTCTAAACATGTGGAAAATGTGTGTGGAATAAAGTGGTGAATGGTCCAGCTAAGAATGGTAAAGGATTTTATCTAGTAGTCTGAGGGGGCCAAAATAAAAAAAGTCTAGGTAGTACAGTGTGGAGGGCTAAAAGGGAAGGTCAGATGTTGACATAGTTTAAAACAAACTGGGGGCGGCAGTTGTTAGCCAAGGGTGCAGAAAAAAGGAGCTCTGGGCAAAAATGGGTGGAATGTGCAGTGAGTCTTTGAGCATGTTATGTGAGACAGGACCATACTGACAACAAAATGGGGATAACAGAAATCTAAATTAATCTTGGTATAAAAACAAGGGATTTTAACTTTAGATGTTAAGGTCTACAAAAATCGGCCAGGTACAGTAACTTCAGTGGAAAAAGGGTATAGAACATTTGAAACCAGTCCTGAAAAAGCAAGGTGAAGAGGAGCAAATAAAAAGAGTCCCTCCTTATAAAAAAGCTCTCTAAATCAAAGAGGAGCTTTGTGTATGTAGATATAAGTGAAGCATTACATTAAAATCATTAGTGCTGATGAGCACAGAAGAGAATGTAGATAAAAGATTGGAAGTAGTTGAAAAACTGGAAGTTAAACAAAGGGAGTAAGCATGCCATTTTGGCCATGCAAGTGGGAAAATATATTCAACTAGTGCGGGGATGCTGTGGTGCAAAGAAAAGGGTCTTAAGTAAATGGAATAGGGACCCAGGCAGTTCCAAAAATTTTAAGAACCGTAGGTGTCATTTTTTTGTCATTGAAATGGCTGGGATGCCAGAATAAAGTAGTGTAGGAAATAATATGGAGAAAATCATAAAAAAGGCCCTTAACTAGGTTAGTGGAGGAAGGCATTATGGTGTATGGTTCAAGTGGTGTGTGAGGGTGAGTCATGCAGGAGGGTGAGGGAGTCGCCAGGTCTGCATTTAATCATAACCCTATACACAACTAAAACATTCTAAGAGTAGGTAAAAAAACATAGCATTATTAAAAACTACAGAGCTAAAATAAACTATAATATATATTATAAAGCAAAATTAACATAAGTGGAAAAGAAAACTTAACAGTAAACTATATTAAACTTAATTTAAACAAGGCAGAGAACTGTAAAAGCAAATAAATAGGAGGAAAAAGATAAAAGCCTCATCTGCATGATGGAGCAATGAGAAAAAAGTGATTAAGAACATCTTAGAAAAAAATCATGAGTGTTATAGGATCCCTGGTTATGTCATTATAAACAGGGCAAAAATCAAGCTATTGCCAGTCTTTAAAAGTAAAAGGTCTGAACATGGGCTAACAATCCATGTGGTTTCTTTAATTGTCACATGGAGTTTTCAGCCTTGATAATTCTTGGGTTAAGTTTATTTGGGTGTGTTTCAGTGGAATTTATTCTGTTCCAGTTTCCTCAAGTTTAGAATTGGCACAATGAACTCTGCTGTGTTGATTCTGGGGGGGGGGGGGTGCAGTAGTGGCAGGGTGGGGTGCCCAGGGGTATGTCCCTCCTTCCATGGTCTTGGATGCTCTGGTTCTCTTTAAGATGTCCCTAATGTTCCTTCCTCTTATAACTTTAAAGCTGGGACTCTTGGAAAAAAGGTGTCCAAATGTCCTATTGCCTGTAGTAATGGGCCAATTATCTCTGATGATTTTCTGTATGTTTCTGTACTCCAACAAGTAGTCCAGAGTCATGCTTAGCTTGAACTGGCTGTTGTGAGTGTGAGGATTCCAGGCTCTGGTGTATGATCTGACGTTACCCTGGGTCTTTTGGTTGATGATCGGGGTAAGGATTTAGTGGAGTAGTCTGGTGGTGTATCCTCTTGGTAGAAAATCCTTTTCGAGTTTGCTAATGTTCTTGAGGAAATTGTCCAATTCACGGGAAACTCTGGCGATCCTTAATCCCTGCAATTTGAAAAAATTTTTCTTCAATCAAAGGTAGTACATCCTTTTGGCACGTAAAAAAGCATGTTGATTCTGGTGGGTTTGATGGTCTGTAGTTTTGCTGATGAGAAGGTCGAGAAACTCCACTTTTTCCTGGCTGTGTTTTGTGGTGAATCTAAGAAATGAAGTGGAGGAGTTTATTTTTTTTTTAAATATGAAGTCTGAAATTCAAATGTATTCAATTATTTAGTGACTTCAGTCATCAGTGATTTCTCCAAAAAACAAGTTTTATGAGGAACAGACCAAAAATATGAGGCAAAAATCTGGAGATTCTGTGAAAATCTGAACAGTTGAGATGTATATACACCACTAATAAACAAATCATTCATGTCAACCACTACATGTGCTCATATATTTTAACAATATTTATAACAAATCTCATTACTGACAATTATTTATGATTCTGGTAATCAATGTTCTACATTCCCAACTTCCCCATTCAGATAATAAAAACTGTAGTCTAATGTCCATCCACACAGAATAAGCAGGTAATTTCCTGATTACTTTTCTGTGTTTCAAAGAGCAGATTTATATAACCATCAGCTGCACAACAGGTGTCATCAACTAACTACTTCACATACAGTCTTTACATTCTACTCAAATTTAAATCCAGACCATAGAAGCAACGAACATTACACTGTCGGCCTGCTGACTTGAATACCATAACTTTTCTGCGTAGGTTTCTTAGAGTGTACGGTGCTTTTGCTGATACACTTAAATATTTAATTACATTGCTTACTAGAGTAAATAAACATATTACAACCAATGTGACTCCCCTTTTCCACTTATTGTTAGAAACAGTGAATGTCTTTTACCGAAGTTGTCAACAGGTGTTATTTATTTATTTCCTTATTTATTTGTGTACGATATGTGGCAGCAGTAGAAACAAACAATAGGACTTGGAAATGGAAAACATCAAAGAAAAGTTGTACATAGAGAAGAGTAACAAGAAAGGCAAGAAAACCACTTGCTGGAATTACGAAAGGCTTAGAGCAATGTGGAAACTGGATTGCACTAAGCCTTGCTGATTTAGTGGCCAACCTGATGCTAAGCTTTCCCCTCTAGAGGAGTTTCTGAGCTTCACCTATAGATTATGTAGCCAGGTAGCATGACATTCCAGCTGTGATTTTGTTCTGTTTGTACCATCCAACATTGCCTAGGCTTTCCTGTTTTGTGAACGCAGCAACTTCAAAGAGGCATCTTCTTCAGAGTAGCTGTTTTCCTGACTTTCCATCTAGACATAGCATTACTACTTCAGCCTTCATTTTTTTCTTCTTGCTATAGTTTCTGAAGGACTCATTTCTGAGGTTAGTGTTGACATGTTTTGGACTTGGAAATCATTTTCTATACAGTCTGACTGAATGCCATGAAACTGTAGAGAGAATTTTTTATTCTGAGCACTAAATTAAAACTAATTTCAAAATACATTAGTCTTGAGAGATCTGAAAGAGATGCCAGATTGAATAAGTTCTGTATAACTACCTAAAATGAGAAGAATTATTTTTGCCTGAGACAATAAACTACATATTTAATTCAATTACATAAAATAATACAGAAATCCTAAAGTCAAGATATCTGCCAGACTTCAGTTTTTACGGGAGGATGGCAGAATGTAGACGTACTGAACTGTTCTTCTCTCTCTCTTATGTAAGAAGCTGCCTCACGTGAGTCTGCACAGCTTAGTCAGCATGATTTGGCTAAAGTCACATATCACTGATAGCAAATAGCTAACCAGGTTGAACAAGGTCATGTCCCATGAAAAGTAGAGTGCTACAAGGTACTGTTTTGGGCACCCTTTAACTTGTAAGAGTCAGGAAAGTTAAGTATACAGGACTTTTTCATTTCTTTGCAGGTGATGCTGCTAGTGTTTCAAGAAGTCTCTAATTTAATGCTATCACTAAACCTAAAAAGTGATTATCCTCCACCTATCTAACATGTTTAACTTTGAAAACATTGAAAGAAAAGTTGACGTTATGTTGTTGGGTTCTACATAAGGGTGCCAATAAACATAAGGAGCTTGATTCTACTGTGTACTAAATCCAAAGGTAGGCAATCGCACAAATCAAATACAGTTTTATTCCAAAGTGCTTTGAGGTTGTTTGTTTGTTATATAAAGTAGGTGTTAGGTACATATATGGGGGAGTCTCCTTTTTTAGGTTCTGTCCACCCATGAAAATTGATTGTCAAGACTGTTCATTTTTCTCACCTAGAAAGTAATTTATTCTGTTTCTGAGGTATGATTCCTATATGTAGCTCAATTTTTTTGGTATATATAAGATGAAAGATGTTAATATGATGTCAGGAAGCATGACTGTCAGCAACTAATTAATATCCTTCTTAGTTTTCAAGTGATAAAGCTAAGGGTACAAATAAGTAAACAGTAACTTCTATATTTTGTACTGAAACCAGGACTGTTTTGTTTGTGTCTTTCGGCTTTTCCCGGTTAGGGGTCGCCACAGCGGAACTCCGGTCCGCTAATGATTGGTAGTTGATTTTTACGTGCCGAGTTACCAGCCCTGATGCACAACCTTCAACGAAGGTGCACCCATTCACGCATGTCTCCACGCAGAAGACGCTCTAGCTGTGAATTGAACCGGACAGCGTCTTACTGTGTGGCGACAACGCTACCGCAGCACCACCACCACAGACAAATTGTATAACATTATCTGAACATTCAAAAATTGTGTCCAACATAGAAGTTACATTGCATGGAGATACGTACATTTACTCACACAACTTTCCTTAGTAGAATAGATAAGTCTTTAACTCTGTTATCCAGATTACCTTCTTCAGATGTTTTACTGATGTTCAAGCATTGACCTTTCTAGAGCTGCATTAGATAGTTATAAAGTTTCACTATAGAATTTGTAAATTTATCTTTGACCCCAAGCAAACTAACTTTAACTTTACTGGTAAAGTAATTGTTGGAGACTGTGTCTTTGCTCTTCTAACTCTGAAAAGAATGACACAGGTCTGAAAACCAGGAATAACACCCAAGCAATTTATTTGAACACTGGTAAGTGCTTTCATCTGGTGACCATTACCAGCCTTCTTCAGACAAATTTAAACACCCCATTGTAAAACTTTTATACACACACTAAATAGATTAATTGACCAATTTAAAAACTAATTACATTTAGTTGATAGTTAAAATTAATTGAATAAAAGTAGGGCAAAAGAACTTTTTGAACCCTAAAGCTGAGAAACAGCAAGAGAAAAATCATATTCTATTCACACATATAAATCACACCAATGTAAAAACATATTATATAAGAAACATATATCTACATATATGTATATAAAGATATATATGAAAATATATGTAAATATATATATATATATATAAATACCTACATACTAATACCATTTAAATAGTTTTTATTCATCTGACAAAAACTTTCAAGTTAAGCTTACTAGAAATGGATATTACATCATTAAGTCCTGGTGGGAATTAAGCATTTAAATAAACTTGCCACCAGGCTTCTTTCTCCATAAGATGTAATTTCCAAGGTGCCCCCCCTGGCTTCACACTTGACGTGATGGATCACCAAGAACTTAAATGTATGATTGGGAAACATCTTTAAATGTGTGTATAAGGCATTTTTTTCATCCTGCTGAAAATCTCATAAAAATGTCCATAAATATGCTAGGCATGTTTACGCTGCATTTTCCCAATATAGAAAGCTGGGCACTGGGAACAAACAGCAGCGTAAACAACTGTACGAGTATGACAGCTATATTTACCCTTGGCCATCATTTTTTTGCCACAAATATTAATGACTGATGTTCTCAGTATGTGCCTACATTGGTGGCACATACCACAGGGTGCCATACTTGCCCTAGCCTCAGTACCTAAAGGTTTTTCAAGCAGACTCTTAATATTCCTGCCTTTCCGAAATACAAAATTAGGATGTTCTCCAAAAGTGTCCAACATAGCCTATTCACGCATAAGAATGACCCAGTTTTTTCTAACAATGTCCTGCACTATATGGCTATCACGGGAATATGTAAAAACAAAGGGGCATACAATCTCCTTAGTACTAACAATACCCTTTTGTAATTTGCCATTAGTGGACATAACTTCCCCTCAATTTGTGTTGTAATTGTTAATTCTAGGGGGTAGAAGGAATTGGTCATGTACTATCATATCTAAGTTTTCCAGTATAGGAGTATAAAAACCATTACTTCATTTATTAATGACCTCTTGTTTAATATTATATACCAAACCAGCAGGATACCCCCTATTGAGAAACATTTTACCCATGAAATCACATTCTGATAAAAAAATAATTAAACAGTGAGATCATCCTGGCAGCTCTAACAAACTGGCCCTTAGTAATCCTGTGCTTAACATGCATAGGATGGCTACTAGAATAATGAAGCATACTATTCGAATATGTGAGCTACCTAAAAATTGCTGACCTTATATACCCATCACCTGTTTTTGTAATCAATACATACAAATAAGAAATCTTTTCCTCTTCCACTGTACGGGAAAATTTGAGGAAATTTGTGCTTTGATTAAGATATTCAACGAATGCAGGTATGTCTTCTAAGGGTCCAGCTTTACTGTATGGTTAAGGTGTATATAATTATGTAATACAGTTGTGGCTACTGAGGTTTGGTCTTGAAGGAGTGTTTTACATCATAACCCATACCCTAACCTTGTATTAATAGTGTTATACAAGGGTAAGGGTATTTTTCTTTGTTTTGTTTTTTTTGACAGACATTTTTTATTGCCTTGAAAGTTTATAGCTAGTGCACATAAATTGATTCTATTTTACACCATCTGCTGAAATTATAAAAAATACCAGAAAAGGGTATTCACATTTTTTTGTTGAAATGAGCAGTAATTTTATTGGGAATCTTAACTATTGTGTTATTTTGGCATTCCATTTAGCAAGAAAAAGAAAACAGTTATAGCTTTTTGCCCTTGCTAAGTAGTGCAAAGGAAAGATGTGAGGCAAACTTTTAAGCCAGATATTTAATAAGCTTTTTAATTATTTTTAACATTGACACTTAGTAAGAAATAGAGCCTGGTGACAGTTTCTTCTCGTGACTGTGAGAAGTAGGTCATGAGGTTGAGTTTTAGTTTCTAAATGGGCTGACCATATGTTGATCAGTAACGCTGCCATAGTTAGCTTGTACTTCCCTGTTATGTGACTGGTATGCTGAGATTCCATAATGCCATTATATAAAAGTAGTTCTACAGTGTTTTGTTTTGTTCCTGTTTTATCACGTCTTACAGGATTACTTTGGAGTTTTTTTTTTCAAATCCCACTCATTCAGTCAAGGTTTATAGTAATACCTGTTTTCAGATGCGTTTTTAGATTGTATAAATGAATGTTGTGAGTGTTCTACATGTAAACATTTATTTTAGTAAATGAGAAATATTGTATTATTGATAGATTATTATTGTATTTATGAGGATGGACCCATGTAATTGTTTTGTGCATTTCTTTTGATACTGCAAAGTACATGCCTTTGTATTTCTTTTTGTTAAAGGCAATGCCCCATTCATCAGTCCACTCCTTTATCTTATCAAGATCTTTCTCTAAGGTAAGCAGATTTTCAAATGTAGACAGAATATGACACTGCCAGCTTTCAAACCCATCATCCAGTTTTGCAGTCTGATCTTAGCATGTAATAGTAAAACTAATTTGTATAGAACCAGATCTTAGGGTGGGCTGGGGCACTGCATGCCATCATGCCACCCAATGACAGACACCAACTACCTTTTTTTTCAGACAATTAGCTCTTTGAACATATTTGCTATATATATATATATATATCTATATATATATATATATATATATATATATATATATTATTTTTTTTCCAAAAAATAGTAAGTGCTTTACCATTTCAAGCATTAATTGTAGAAGCTGTGTTTCTTAATGATAAGAACTTGGTACAGTTTTGCTTTTTAGAGCTTTTAAACATTGTTGCTAAGTAATTGGTCCTACAAATAGGATGTAAGCAATTTATGTTTTTAAGTTATGGCAGAATTCAGATGATATTAATATGACCATACTAGAAAAAATAATAGGACCACTAATTACTCACCATCTCAACTAGATCAGTATGCTTTTGTCTGTTTTATATTTTCAGAGGGATGGGCTTTTTCTGTATAAATATTTAAAATCAACATACATAGTCTCTCTCCTCTTGGTGTTTGTACTGTTAAGCAGTCATTTTTATATCATCTTTATTTCTTTTAGGATGATTGTGTACAACTGGCCATTTCACTTCAAACATAAAATAAATGTTATAATGTGTATGAGTTTTTAGAATGGTACAGTGGTCATAAAATATACAATTGCCTTATAAAATTTTTTTTTTACCTCTCAGATTGATGAGACAGCGAAAAACAATTTGTCTTCCATGATAGTATTAGTCTATGAATTAATCCTGTGAAATAACAGGAGAAAAAGAAAAACAGTGTGGCCAAACAATCTACTTATGTTATACGGACAAACTCAGGAAAAGTGCAAAACATTGCAATTCTACAGTTAGTGGGGTTTGGCTTTGTTGGCCTGAGTACATCAGTTAGAAATGTGGTATGTCCATAATGGGTCATTTGCATATATCTGATGAACCGCCACTACAGGAGATTTAATGTATTACACAGTGAAGATTCTACCTTGGGTGGGTCTTTTCTGTGGTGTTTACTAAATGGTTTGCCAGTATGACATTTTTTGCCTTCTGGTTTGGAAGTAATAAATAATGAAATCAATTTTAGTAAGTCCATTCTGGACAGGGCAAGCATGGTTTTCTCTTCTTTACCAGAACTCTCTCAATTACCTTGAGTTGCATGTCAGATAATCTCTATTCAATTAACAGTAGGGGGAAGCATTCATTCCATTTCCACACTTTCTTCATCTGATGGCCTGGAGGTATATATTTTCATTCTAGATAGTCCTAACTTTTCCTAGTTTTTTTTTTTTAATCAGACGGCGACTGCAGCTAGATGGGCTAAGAGTTTTTTTTTCTCCATTGCTAATAAAATTGCCTTTGGCCTTAAATTATTTGTATCATCATTTTGAGAAGGAGTGAGCTTATTGTTCAAGTTCAAAGTTTTGCTTTGCCTACTTTGGGACAAACCATCTATTTTCTCTCTCTCTTTCTCCAGTGAAATAGTTCTTAAGGTGGAATTCTATCTTAAATCTCCAAGAAAGAATTTGACTGCTGAGAATGTAGATTTTGTTTTACAGGCAGTGAATAGATGAGCATTTGACTCTGCTTATTGCGTTTAAAGTTTTTAATAACAAAAACATCCCTTCATGTCAGTGTCATATCAGCTTGAAGAGATCAGAGATGCGAGCATTTTAATGTTATTTTATGTTATGTGATATGATGTTATGTTATGGTATATTATATGTATATGGTATATAAGAACCCTGTCAGAAGCCACCATCCCCACTATCTGGAAGGTTTCCCATGTTATTCCTCTCCACAAAGGGGGTAACTCAATTGAGCTGTCAAACTATAGACCAATAGCCATACTGTCTCCACTAGCCAAAATAATGGAAAAATGTGTTCATAAGCAACTTATGCTTTATCTTACCAAGAACAAAGTATTAGCTAACTGTCAGCATGGCTTTAGACCAAATCACAGCACCACCTCAGCCCCCCTATCCTTCTCCAATGTTATCAACCTCAACCGAAACAACAACATGCTTATCTCAGCCCTCTTTTTGGATCTTTCCAAGGCATTTGATATGGTTAACCATCAAATATTAATCCACACCCTTAGATCATTCTCATTAGATGACAATGTGACTAAATAGTTCCAATCTTACCTGTCAGGCTGTCAACAAGATGTTTTGTGGCAGGGCACACTATCTACCTGTCTTCCCGTCACACTAGGTGTCCCCCTAGGTTCCATACTAGGATCACTCCTCTTCTCTGCTTTTATCAATGATCTGCCCACAGTCTCTCCTAAGGCTAACTGTATTCAGTATGCAGATGACTCGACTATAATCTGTGCAGCTACCTCCATGCTTGAACTAAAGACATTAACCCAGAATGCTTTTAACACCATTGAAGAATGGTTTGCAAACTGTCAGCTTATCTTAAACCCCAACAAAACTAAGCTGCTTATTTTTTCCCCTACTTGCAAATCCTCCTCACCATTCTTTACCATAAAATCCAACAATGGCACTCTAATTTCCCCAGATGTGCACACTAAACTCCTAGGAGTTACCATTGATAACACTCTAAAATATATCCATGTCAATCAAACTGTCAAAGCCATCAATAGAAAACTAGGCTCCCTCTACAGGATCAGGCCTTTCATCACCCCATTCACCAAAATCTCTATAGCCCGCTCCCACTTACTATCTAGCTTTCTCTATGCTTCCCCATTATTCACCAACCTGAACACTGCCACTCTTAATAAACTTGCTAGCTGTTACAACCACATTGCCAGATTTGCAGCAGGTACTACCTACAGGACTCACCACTGCCACAACTTAACTAAACTAGGATGGCTGGAATGGACTAATCTACTCCAGTACAACCAACTGATATTAGCCCATAAAATTCTTAACTACCCAGACAAAACACCTGCACTTAATAAAATTACTAATCCCTACAGCAACCTAAGGTCACTGCGCTCAGCTAATAAACTGCTAGTTCAGACTTCTAAAAGCAATAATGTGGCAGGAGACTCGCTTTATGCTAACTCCATTGGCAAGCTCTGGAACTCTCTTCCAGCTGAAATCACTCTTGAACCCTCCCTATCCCAGTTCAAAAAAAGTCTCAAGCTATACTTTCAAAGGCACTGGCAATGTCCATGCTCAAAACCTGACTAATCCCTACCCACTGACAGATTCTTTCTGAGACAAATCTGTCCCCCAACTCTCTAAAATGTACATGCTTTTACTTGATGTCTTGTGAAACTGTGGGAAACCTACACCCACCAAGAGATTGCTACTGCAGAAATCTGTATAAGTGCTAAAATAGTGGGTACATATCTAATATGTGAACCAAGTTTCTTCTTTTAAATCTTTGTAATCTTGATTGTGTGATTTTACTACAGACTGGGAACTATGCTTGACTTGATTGTGTGATTTTACTACAGACTGGGAACTATGCTTGACTTGATTGTGTGATTTTACTACAGACTGGGAACTATGCTTGACTTGATTGTGTGATTTTACTACAGACTGGGAACTATGCTTGACTTGATTGTCTGATTTTACTACAGACTGGGAACTATGCTTGACTTGATTGTATGATTTTACTACAGACTGAGAACTAAGCTTGACTTGATTGTGTGATTTTATTACAGACTGGGAACTATGCTTGACTTGATTGTGTGATTTTACTACAGACTGGGAACTATGCTTGACTTGATTTTGTGATTTTACTACAGACTGGGAACAATGCTTGACTTGATTCTGTGATTTTACTACAGACTGGGAACTATGCTTGACTTGATTGTGTGATTTTACTACAGACTGGGAACTATGCTTGACTTGATTGTCTGATTTTACTACAGACTGGGAACTATGCTTGACTTGATTGTGTGATTTTACTACAGACTGGGCAGTGGCGGCTGGTGACTTCAAATCACAGGGGGGCTGCAGGAGACGCTGAATGGGCGGGGTCAAAGGGAAGGGGTGTGGTCAACCACAAAGGGGAGGAGCTATGCACAAAACCACAAAAAAACTTTAATTAAATACGCTGCCCTGGGTGGCAAACCATCATTATGAAAGTCCAATCAAGACAAAAATAAGTGTAGAAGAATAAAAATATTTCAATGCATTGGCTGCATGACAGCTTACTTAATATCTAGATGGAAACAAAAGGTTGTGAGGCATGAAAAAATAAATTACTTTTTAAATACATTACTGGAATGCCAGTCAAAATCAAGTATAAGAAAAACCAGAAGCACTCAACTCAAACTACTTCTCCTTGCACTGCAGTTCTAATTATAATATATTCAGCTTTATTAAAGTACCAAGCAACATGCTGAAAGTAGAAATCTATGTGATGACCCCACTTGTAGACATGGTACGTACCAAAAAAAGAACTGCTGCCTGACAGCGTTTCATGGGGAAAACATGATAAAAGTAAAAATGAAAAGCAAACAAGAAACAAGCTCAAGATACATTGCTTAAAGGATTACTGTACAGGTTATGGACCACACATGATTGGCATTCTGTTTAGTTTACGGGTAAAGCCTGTAGAGATGACTGGAAGTCTCCAACAAGTGTAATGAGCTTTTTAAAATAATGGAATCCTGTCCTTTAATACCCAAGGCTTATACATTATCTAGTCAAGTATTCTCTGCATGGCAACAACAGAAAGGCTTTCAATGTTGGCAATTCTTTAACAGTATGCTTATTAAAGCTTACTTGCATCTTACGATGTCAGACAAGCTTACCTTATGGTCATTAAAGCATTGCTACTTAAACACAGAGCAACAGGCACTTTGAGTAATAAGCATAAATCAACAGTACAAAAATATGACAGAAACCAGACCATTCTGCAAAATCAAGGACAGATGAAAAGCCACTGTAGTACTTATGCAGTGTGTCCTCCCCATCCAAGGTAGATACAACTACTCCTTGCCTTGCTTGGACACATCCAGAGTCACTACATGGGGAGTGGGGTGCAACAAGCATGTCACAATTTGAAATCTCTCTGGCTGACTGTGATGGCCCTGACACATTTGTCATACCTCTCAACTTCAAGAGCAAGAAATCTGGACAAAGCCATACACAGAAGTGGGACAAAGGCACAACAAGAAGGACAATTTTTAAATATTGCTCTAATAAACTTAGAAAGATAATAGAATAGGTCTTGCATTAGTATGAATTTTCTGAAGGGTATAAAATCTGAAACTCAAATGTCTGTCATTTTCTAACTTCAGTCTTTAGTGATTTGTCACTAATTTGCCAAAAACACAATTTTATGAAAAATGGACCAAAAATGTGATGCAAAAATATAAAATAGACACACAATACAGCTTCTACCTGTCAAAGAAGGGACACTTTAATATTAGTACTGCTACCTTGAGCAGCTGACAAAATAAAAGAATCTACATGCATTTCAAGTAATCTATAACTTTGATTATTACAGTTATTTCTTAATTGTAAACCCTCCATGTTTTCTTCCAAAATTGCTATTTTGCGGAGGGATTATTAGGGGGAAGAGCAACATTTTGAGCCAAAAATTGGGGACAGTTGAGAGGTTGGCTATGCCTAATTCTATAAAGCAATTTATTTGCATGTACCTCTCAACCTGTTAATGCAGTAAATCTGAACAAGGCCAAATATATTGGGGCACATATAAACAGTACTAAAATTGCTCTTGTATAAATTGAGACAGTTGATAGAGCGGCTCTTACTTTAACATGCATTTTTATGAAGGTTATGAAGTCTGAAACTTATTATTTAGTGACTTCTGGCAAATCATTTAGGAATTAAAACTACAAATTTTATGAACAACAAACCAAAAATAAGAAGCAAAATCTATTCATTCTTTGAAAATCTGGACAGTTGGGAGGTATAGTTCAGCTGGGCCTGTCTGAGTTTGCTGCCCTTCCCCTGACAAAATAATGGTTGAACTGGAGCCTCTGCAGCCATTCCAATTAACCATTACTTGGCTATTTCACTCCATTTACCATAAACACTAATGTGCATACTGCTTTACTTCAATGATTGGACTTCATTTGAAAGTTTTATTTTGTATTTTACAGCACAAACATTAAGTAATCTGTTAAACAAAGCAATGCAGTCTCACAATGAAAACTTAGCATTAAAACTTCTCTGCCCTTGAAACTCACATTCATTGAAACCCACATTCAAAGAAAATACATTTTGCCAGTGGCAGATAAAGATTAATTTTGGGCTGTTTTGAATCATAGGCCCCTTGCATATGAAACATACATGTGCTCTTTGATACACCTTCCTCATTGTACTAAAATTATATTCCTTGTACAATACAGTACACTTGTTAGAGGGTGTTTTAAATTTGTTTTGAACATTTTTCCAGTAAGCAATGAAACAAAACATATGCACCCATAATGGCAAAACTGCCCAGTTGAGAACATTTATCATAAAAAAGTCTACTCAGACTTCCACAGTCCACCATTATTAGTAAATATACACAATTCTACAGTCCACCATTATTAGTAAATATGCACAATTCCACAGTCCACCATTATTAGTAAATATGCACAATTCTACAGTCCACCATTATCAGTAAATATGCACAATTCTACAGTGCACCTTTATCAGTAAATATGCACAATTCTACAGTCCATATTCAGTGAATTCAGTTCTTGCCATAGCTGTCAACCTTAGCACAAAACCTGGACAGAAGCCAATAATGGGGAATACAGTCCCAAAAATAGGGACAAATTTAAAATATTCATCTTATAAACTTAGAAAATTGCTAGAAAAAAGGTTGTGCTACTATGTATTCTGAAGAACATGAAGTTTGAAATTCAAATGCGGTCAATTCTACTGGACAGAACAAAAACAATTTTCAGCAGAGGCGCAGGGATTAATACTGCAGACCGTCTTTGTAAAATGGCAGGGCATCAGAGCAAATCCACACAAACACAGGCAGGAGATGCAGACTCCAAACAGAAGCCACCCAACCAAGAATCAAACCAGAAAACCTATAGCTGTGAGGCAACAATACTACCACCGCACCATCAATTATGCAAGGAATTAAACATTCAGAAACCTGAAGTCTGAAATTCAAATGCCTGTCAATTTTACTGCGGACAGAACAAAACCAATTTTCAGCAGGGATTAAAACTGCAGACACGTCTTTGTAAAATGGCAGGGCACCAGAGCAAATCCACACAAACACATGGAGGAGATGCAGACTCACACAGAAGCCCACCCAACCAAGAATCAAACCAGAAAACCTATAGCTGTGAGGCAACAATACTACCACTGCACCATCAAATCTGCAAGGAATCAAACATTCAGAAACCTGAAGTCTGAAATTCAAATGCCTGTCAATTTTACTGCGGACAGAACAAAACAATTTTCAGCAGAGATGCAGGGATTAATACTGCAGACACGTCTTTGCAAAATGGCAGGGCACCAGAGCAAATCCACACAAATACAGGGAGGAGATGCAGACAGAAGCCACCCCAACCAAGAATCAAACCAGAAAACCTATAGTTGTGAGGTAACAATACTATCACTGCACCATCAATTATACAAGGAATTAAACATTCAGAAACCTGAAGTCTGAAATTCAAATGCCTGTCAATTTTACTGCGGACAGAACAAAAACAATTTTCAGCAGAGACGCAGGGATTAAAACTGCAGACACATCTTTGTAAAATGGCAGGGCACCAGAGCAAATCCACACAAACACAGGCAGGAGATGCAGACTCCAAACAGAAGCCACCCAACCAAGAATCAAATCAGAAAACCTATAGCTGTGAGGCAACAATACTACCACCGCACCATCAATTATGCAAGGAATTAAACATTCAGAAACCTGAAGTCTGAAATTCAAATGCCTGTCAATTTTACTGCGGACAGAACAAAACCAATTTTCAGCAGGGATTAAAACTGCAGACACGTCTTTGTAAAATGGCAGGGCACCAGAGCAAATCCACACAAACACATGGAGGAGATGCAGACTCCACACAGAAGCCACCCCAACCAAGAATCAAACCAGAAAACCTATAGCTGTGAGGCAACAATACTACCACTGCACCATCAAATCTGCAAGGAATTAAACATTCAGAAACCTGAAGTCTGAAATTCAAATGCCTGTCAAATTTACTGCGGACAGAACAAAAACAATTTTCAGCAGAGGCGAGGGATTAAAACTGCAGACACATCTTTGTAAAATGGCAGGGCACCAGAGCAAATCCACACAAACACAGGCAGGAGATGCAGACTCCACACAGAAGCCACCCCAACCAAGAATCAAACCAGAAAACCTATAGCTGTGAGGCAACAATACTACCACTGCACCATCAAATCTGCAAGGAATTAAACATTCAGAAACCTGAAGTCTGAAATTCAAATGCCTGTCAAATTTACTGCGGACAGAACAAAAACAATTTTCAGCAGAGACGGAGGGATTAAAACTGCAGACACATCTTTGTAAAATGGCAGGGCACCAGAGCAAATCCACACAAACACAGGCAGGAGATGCAGACTCCACACAGAAGCCACCCCAACCAAGAATCAAACCAGAAAACCTATAGCTGTGAGGCAACAATACTACCACTGCACCATCAAATCTGCAAGGAATTAAACATTCAGAAACCCTTAAGTCTGAAATTCAAATGCCTATCAATTTTATTTAACATTTTTAATCAGGACAGTCTGACTTGGAACAAATAAACAAATTTTCAGCGGAGGCCCAGGAAGAAATAATGCAGACATGTCTTTGTAACATGGGAGGGCACAAAAGCAAACCCACACAAACACAGGGAGAAGATACAGACCCCACAAAGAAGGAACCCCAGCCAAGAATCAAACCCAAGAACCTGCAGCTGTGAGGCAACAATGCTACTACTACACCATCAAATATCAAGCATTACAACATTTACAAACCACAGATATTATGAGGAACAGATCAGATCAAATATGAGGTAAAAATCTGAAATTTTTTTACAAATGGTGGTGGGTAGGAACTCAAGTCTTTAACACCTGCATACAGGGTACAGGGTTCAAGCCTGAGGCATTCCCTACCACACCACCATAAGCACCTGGGGCATTTTCACACACACACACACACACACACACAAGTAAAGCACAAGCACCATACACAAAGAAAAATAAACATTGTAAATTGAAAGGCACCTTACCTGAATCCTGAATGAATACATCCAGAGTTAACGTCCGTACAATCCATACATCCTTCCCGCGCAATACTGAAGACCCGCGAGATCCACATGCTCCTTCCCGACGCCGACGAGATCCCTGAGGCACTGTCCCGAGTCCCGAGTCCCTGCTGCTCCTCTTGCAGTCCGGATGCGTCCCATAATCCTGGCGGGTCTGTGCACTGTAAAAGTGCACAGACGCTCCTTGTGTCCCCTATGGGGCCGGGCTGCCCTGAGCATGCGCATAGACCGATAAGCGGGACTCGGTCTATGCGCATGCTTGAAATCAGCAATTTTAAAAATATTTTTTTTATTTTTTCATTTCTTTTTCTTTCTTTTTTTCTTTTTGAGGGGGCTGCAGTCCGGCAGCCCTATGCCACGAGCCGCCCCTGAGACTGGGAACTATGCTTGACTTGATTGTGTGATTTTACTACAGACTGGGAACTATGCTTGACTTGATTGTGTGATTTTACTACAGACTGGGAACTATGCTTGACTCGATTGTGTGATTTTACTACAGACTGAGAACTATGCTTGACTTGATTGTGTGATTTTACTACAGACTGGGAACTATGCTTTTACTTGTAACTGCTAAATATGTAAATTAATAACTTGGAGCTTTTCTCCCCGGGCTTCTGCTGAAAATGGACAAATATCCAGTCGGACTATCCCGGTAAACAAATGTAAAATAAAATAAATAAATAAATAAAATAAATTATGTTGTTATGTTATGTTATATTATGTTATGTTATGTAACGTTATATTATGCAATGTAACAGGCCCCCTATTATTCTGTACATCTCTCTCTCTGTTTTAGTCCACAAATCTTCCTGTCATGCCAAAGATGATGTTAGATATTGTTTAAAATCAGATCATTTAATGTTCCTCCCTCTATCTAAAATATTAGATTTTTAGGTTGAAGCTATTACATCCTGTCACACCTCATAGAGAGTTTTGTAGCGTCAATTTTATAACCAAATATTGTAGCAAATCTAAACAATATTTTGTCTCTTTTTGCTAAGAACAGGTTGAGTTCAGAAGTCATTAATGCAAGTAGTAGCTAACTGGTTTTCAAGATGTCTAATTTGCTGCTGCCGTGCTGATTAAAAAAAATGATACGTGAGATCAGATCTCTTTCTGTTAGGGATATTGCTGCATCCATAGCAGTCTGCATAGTGAGGTCAAGAATCATTTCATTCTTTCACCAGCTATGTAGATGGATGCTGACTCTAAAGCTAGAAAAGTGAGGAGGGGTTGCTGTCGAAAAGAGTTCGGGCTGTTATCAGGAATTTTCTTCCCATTTTGTTATTCATATTTTGGGATTCTACCCACAGGTAACAAATAATAAAAAGACAAAGTAAGGGAACCTGTAGTAAAACTGTGTGAGGTACTCACTATGGTAGTAGAATATTGATCTCCAGTATGTCATTTGGTCTTGCCACTGTTCCCAATTCACCCATGTTTTTTTTAAGTTTTGTCTGGTTGGTCCTCTACAGAATACTGGTGTTGTGCTGTTAAAATGAATTTGAGAGCTTCTATGGTGTGGTTGTTGATGTCATACATAATTGCTTGGCCTCTACTACATACCAGGAGAAAAGGAGCAGTGCTGGTTGTTTTAATATCTTTTGTTTTGTTTCATAACAAACAAATACATTAAATTAAAGAAAATCTGCACAAAGTCTTTTGACGCTTAACTGACATCTCTTCATTGAAAATGCAGTACATGTTTCACTCACAGCATTCTTTTCAGTAACCTAGCTACCTCATAAAACGATTTTTGAAAAGACGAAGTTGAGATTGGGGGAAGATATGAATTGGTCTGTGGCCAGCTTAGTTTACTCCCAGAGAATATAACAAGAGATTCAGCTGCAGTGGTGCAGCGGTTAGTGTTATCACCTCACAGCAAGAAATTCTCCTGTTCATTTCTCGGCTGGAGTGCTTTCTGTGTGGAGTCTGCATGGCCTCCTTGTGGTCATGTGGGTTTCCTCCGGGTGCTCCGGTTTCCTCCCACATTCCAGAGACATTGCAGTAGGTGGCGTGGACACTCTAAATTGGCCGTAGGTGCGAGTTTGTGTGCGAGTGAGTGGTACGGATGAACTACTGTAGCAGGGCTAGCCACTCGGCTGTGTAAACCTTGGCTCGAGATGATTGTCACTGATGAAATAACACCCCGACCCCATGTGTAAAATGGGAAAAAGGGGTTGAGGATGGATGGATTATACTCCTTTGCTGACAATTTCAGGTATAAGGAGGTTGAAAATACAGGACCCCAGAAGTGTAATCCTGTTTCATGTCCTGATACATTAGTAAAGAGAGAGTATGTTGACTGCCTACTGCGCAGTGATACCACTGCATGTACATCTGGTGGGATTAAATAAAGAAAAGTCCCCCTTCTTCAAAGTGAATGTGCAAGTGGGTCTTTTATTAGGGTTCAGAGACAAAGAGGCTCTCAAAAGGCATCAGAGAGTAGATGAAGAGGTTGGAAAAATCTAGCATGGAAGGCTCAACAGGCAGGCTGATCTTCCAGTAAAATGTATTAAAGCATCTTCATGAGAAGATGTCAGGATCACATTACTGAGCCAGTGCTAGAGTTTGGGGATAGTTATCAAATAGTGTTTCTTTCTATTTATTTTCATTGAACCATATATTTTTGTTAGTCATTATACCTTTCGCTTGTCCAGATTTTTTTCAGGATGTCCAGAGTTTTGCCTCATATTTTTAGTCTGCTTTGCAAAATATGTGGTTTCCTGGCAAATCATTGAGGAGTAAAGTCACTAAATAATGATAGATTTTCAGACTATGTCTTTCCGAAAATGTCTGCTAATAGAAAATTGGTTATTCTAACAATTTTCTACAGTTGTAAGAGAAATATTTAAAATCTATCCCTATTATTAGGCCTTTGTCACCCTATTACTCTTGGCTTTGCCCAGATTTCTTATACTAAGTGGTTGAGAGGTATGGTAGTCAACTAACAAAAAGTCAAATTCAGTTTATCTTTTTTAAAAGGTTTGTTTTTGCTGCCATTTAATGACCATATATTGTAAAAGCAGCAAAGTACACCTGCAGCCTCATATTTAATATATTGTATTGAAAAACACAGGCAGGGATAAAAGCACTAGATCCTTCTGCTTCAAAAGACATAGTTATTTCTTCTATTTACATGTAAGCACATTTATTAATTTTTTTATAGAGAAGTATTAATAAAATAAAAATGTTACCAATTTTCAGAAAGTACTACCAATTCTATTCTATATGCTCTACAGCTTTTTACTATACTCCCTTATACAGCAAAAGGGTATAGTAAATTAGAAGCTGTTTATTTGACAGCACTCAGAACTTGAGCTGAAATAAATTTATATTATCCTTAATATTATTATTGTTTTTGGAATTTAATTTTTACCTTAATATTATTGCTGTTTTTTTAAAATATAGAAAGGATCGTCTTCTTCTTTTGGCTGTTCCCGTTAGGGGTCACCACAGCAGATCAACTGTTTCCATTTCTTCCTGTCCTCTGCATCTTGCTCTGTCACACCAACCACCTGCATGTCCTCTCTCACCACATCCATAAACCTTACCTTAGGCCTTCCTCTTTTCCTGTTACCTGGCAGCTTCATCCTTAGCATCTTTTTCCCGATATACTCTGCATCCCTCCTCAGCACATGTCCAAACCAACATAATCTTGCTTCTCTGGCTTTGTCTCCAAACCTTCCAAGCTGGGCTGACCCTCCAATATACTTATTCCTAATCCTGTCTATCCTTGTCACACCCAGTGCAAATCTTAACATCTTCAACTCTGCCACATCAAGCTCTGACTCCTGCCTTTTTGTCAATGCCACTGTCTCCAACCCATATAACATAGCTGGTCTCACTACCCTCTTGTAGACCTTCCCTTTCACTCTTACTGGTACTCGTCTGTCACAAATCACTCCTGACACTCTTCTCCACCCACTCCATTGTGCCTGTACTCTCTTCTTCACCTCTCTTCCACACTCACCATTACTCTGAACTGTTGATTCCAAGTACTTAAACTCATTCACCTTCGCCACCTCTACTTCCTGCATCTTCACCATTCCTCTATCCTCCCTCTCATTCACACACATATATTCTGTCTTATTCCTGCTGACCTTCATTCTTCTTCTCTCTAGAGCATATCTCCTTCTCTCCAGGGTCTCCTCAATCTGTTCCCTACTCTCACTACAGATCACAATGTCATCTGCAAACATCATAGTCCACGGGGACTCCTGTCTGATCTCGTCTGTCAACCTGTCCATCACCATTGTGAATCAGTACAGTGTGAAGATATTCACAACCAAACTGCTAAAGTACTGAAGAATTTATTTGGACTGCAGGCTAGAGATTTCATTCCCTATCAAGGACTGATATCAGGGTATAGGCAAAGGGAAAGAAATAGGAAAGAAATAGGGGGATCCTAAATGAACGACCAGCACTGGTAGAGTTTTTAGTAGGCTGTAGAAGAGAAGCTCCTGTTAAAAAAGGAATAATTAGTAGAGCATCTAAAATATTGCATGATAACTATAAGAATCAATCAGAGGAGGTTACAAAGGATTGGGAAGAGAGATTGGATAAGCAATTTTATTTATTTATTTAACATTTGTTTACCGGGAAAGTCCAACTGGACACAGGTACTTTTTCAGCAGAGGCCCGGGGAGAAAAGCTCCATGAGTAACAGTAAATTTTCAAATTCACAAAGAAACAATGGTGGTATATATGTATATCTCCCAAATATGCAACAAAGTCTAGAAGATTAGGATCTTTACTCAGAAGTGTTTACATAGGCATTTTTATACCCCAAATAGACTCCAAAGAATTCTTCCTCAGGTAGGCAGCAAATATTAGAGGTATGATGGAAAAGAAAGAGGTAATTAGGAACATATTTTTTGTGAGTATAATGAGTTGGCAGACTTTAACGATTCCCTGCAGACTACTCTCTCAGAGATACTGGGTGAGAAAATTAGTATAACTAAGAAAATTATTTTTTGAGCTATGATACATAATTAGAATTGCTTAGACATAGTAAGGCTTTGTTGAGTCTAATTATGGTGGCTGCCAAAAAAGCAATAGCTATAATATGGAAATCAAAGTCTAAACCAACTGTACTAGAAGTAGTGAATATAGTAACAGAGGTAAAACAACTGGAATTTAGATCATTAGAGAAGGATAGGAACAAATTACATAGGAAAAAATAGGACTTATGGGAACACTACATGTAGAGGACGAACAAGGTTTATAGATAGCAGGATTTGAATGAGCTATGTAATGTTTGACTGACAATGACTGGATAGATTATAAGTGATGTATAATGTTTGCAACTAAAATTATGTCAATATGGTTTGTGATGTATAATGTTTGCAAATAAAATTATGCCAATATGGTTTGTTTTCATTTATATACATGTATGATTGCCTATGTCATATGTGATAATTTAATAAAGATGTTTCTTGTTTTAAAAAAATATGCTAAAGTGCTACTGTCAACCTCCTACCTCCCCCCACCAAGAATCCTAATAATAAAAATATTAGTAACCTAATAATGCAAGCTAGTATAGATAGATAGATAGATAGACAGATAGATAGATAGATAGATAGATAGATAGATAGATAGATAGATAGATAGATAGATAGACAGATAGGTAGATAGATAGATAGATAGATAGATAGATAGATAGATAGATAGATAGATAGATAGATAAATAGATAGATATAGTTATGTGCGTCTGTGTATGTATGTGTGGGTTTATGTTTCCAATCACTGAATGTTTATTGCTTGAAGAACAAAATATCAAATGAAAAACACTGAGACAAAAAACATTGCAGATTTCCTGAACTGGTTTCAGCATGGTTCTAGCAGGAAGGCAGGACCATTTTCCTTGGCCCGTTGCGATTGATGTTGTGTGATTCGATGTTTTCAATTCTATATTTTATTCTTTGTATGAAAAAAAATTGATGAAATGCACTGCAACCACACACACACACACACACACACACACACACACACACATAGATAAATAGATAATTATGGATATATAGATATGAAAATGCATGAAATCCTGCCACTCCTGATAAATACAGAGCTACTAAATATCTAAACCAACTTTAGGACCAACTTCACATTCATTAATAAAAGTGTAGAGATACCTGTGCCTTGATTTCACAACCCATGACAGTGCAGTCATATTTTGAAAAACATTTCAGTTAAATAAGTCTTGAGCAATTGCATGACAAGTGTATTCACTCAAAAGATAAGCTTCATCCTTCTTTCCACAAAATGTCTGCATGAGTTATTGCCAAACATTACCCCTGTATAATAAATCTGTCATGCACCTCTGGTATTATCCCTGTACCTTAAACATGCTACAATCATTCCTATATCAAAAACATCTAATCCCATACAATATGGGGGTACTGTCCCATACATACGACATCTGGCAAAAAACTTGAGAAAGATACATATAAACACTTCCTTAACTATTGTGTCAAATACTGCCTCCTTGCAAGTACACAGTGGGCTTTAGAAGTGAGTACAGCACTCAGACAACCTTATGCAGTGTCTTCTTCTTCTTCTTCTTTCAGCTTTTCCCGGTTAGGGGTCGCCACAGCGGATTATCTGTCTGCTCATGATTGGCAATGGAGTTTTACAGTGTCGAGTTGCCAGCCCAGCGCCCAACCTTCCACAGAAGGCACACACTTGCACACACTCACACCTAGGGCCAATTTAGAGTGTCCAATCCACCTACTGCATGTCTTTGGGATGTGGGAGGAAACCGGAGCATCTGGAGGAAACCCACGCGACCACAGGGAGGACATGCAGACTCCGACACAGAAGGCACCCCAGCCGAGAATTGAACCGGAGAACCTTTTGCTGTGAGGCGGCAGCGCTGTAACTTGTGTAATTTATTCACACATAGAAAAGGACTGGTAAGTGCTAGCATTTTTTATGTATTTACAAAGGACTTAAAGAAACAATGGACCACACAGTATTCTTTGCTATACTGAAGAAGTGTGACATTTGAGAAGGTCTTTCAGATGGCTCAGCTACTATCTGAAAAAATAAAAATTCCAAGGAATAAATGCTGACTCATAGTGACAACATGAAAACATAATCACTGGGCTGGGCTCAGTTTCTTTTATCTGTGTTTAGCAATGCACTTCTCTCTATATCGAAAGTAAACCCCATCATTCATACAGGTGATTTCATTCAAGTAGGTGATTTGATTCTACTAAATGAGACCCAAATCTCTCAGCTCATTCAGAAATGGCTGCAGTATAACTTTAGGTATGTTTACACCTGTCTGTCTGTGTGCTCAGTTCATTCAGAAATGGCTGCAGTATAACTTTAGGTATGTTTACACCTGTCTCTGTCTGTCTGTCTGATAGAAATGTTACCCAAATTCCTACTAAGTCTACTACTATATTTTTTGGTACACCTCAAAAGCTATTACCTGCTGAAAAATCTGTTTACTAAATAGGCTTCCATAGTTACACACTTATTCATCTACATATGTTTAGGTTTATGCTTTGACCAAGGTCTTACATTTAAGCTACATACTGATTTTGGATAATATTCTTAAATAAGTAAATATTTTTACAGATTAACTTACTTCATAGCTCATGCAAGAAGAAAGATTGATTTCAACATCTAGCCTTGCAGCCATCAGGTAGTATGCCTTTTCTCCAGATAACACTACATAACATGTATTGATTTGTAACTGTATCTCATTCTATGAAATGTCATTGTTTATCCTTTCCAAGGTGAAGGCAGCTTCTATTTACAGGTAGAAACACCTTACTATTTAACTCTCTCACACTTGAACTTCTATGTCTTGGGCAGTACTGCAACCCTGCAGAAAAAAAAGTTGCATTTAAAACCCATTACTACCCTCCGAGAGCCATTAATCAGTATTCAAAAATCTTAACTTTAGTCCGGTGCTTTCAAATGGCTTTTAGAAAGTTTGTACCTGAAAGTCTAAATAATCTGTCAGTATTCAAAAATGTAGAAAAAACAATTTATTAAAAAAGTAACTTATGGGATACTTCACTGATGCTTCACATGTACAAGTTTATGAGTGCAGATTTTAGAGGTAATGACTGATCTCTACTGTACTATTACTATAATATGACAGATTAATTTGGATTATTCTTATAGCTTCAATTATATCTAAGTAAATATCCCTTGGTATTAAGTCTTTATATAAACCATATGTTTCCCATATGATTGACAGAGATATGAACAAAAGGAAAGCAATTTCTTAATCACAAGTGACCGAGAACAGTCAGTCTGTACATCTGCCATGCTCATTTAAAACAGTACGTTTTTAAGGTAGCAAGCCCCCTGTATCACCATACGCCCCCTTTACTTATACATACTAATGTCATGGTTGCACAGCTGTGGGGAAAGGACAAAATTCTTGTGCACAGCAGTCACTAACAGGCATCAGCACTATACCACATACCGTGCAATGAGAAATGTTTCAAGGAGTATTTAAAATGAAGAACTGTGATTAGGAAGAGAGAACCTGATCACATTAACCTTGATGGTGGTAGGACAGTCAGAACATATACATAAATTCAGCTAAGTTATCCTACTGTTTCTGTTTTCCATGTCTTTACCCCCATATTCTAGGGCTGTATTTCTTACCTGCTAATATATTCTTGCACATTGCTTGCATTGCATAATTGTTTCATTTTTATCTCTTGTGACCCGGGACTTAGATGAAAAGTTTCTAAGCTCAAGTTCGCTAATCTTCTAACAAATCAAAGAGATAAATAATAGTATTTTTATTTATTCTTTGTAGATCGCTGGGAAGTGTTTGGACCCTTTTTAGCCATAATCCAGGTGTAGAAGCTACTAAAATACAAGCAATAGCTTCCAACACGCTATTTCAGAGTTTGCCCAAGTACACAAAATATGGCTGTATAACGTTTGCATGGGCTAAAATCTTCTGTATACAGTCTTGCATAGTGAAATTTTATTTGTAGTGTTTGCGCTTCTGAACTTGTTAATAGGAAAGCAGATGAGTTTAAGTTGAGGTTTCAATCCAGCAAATCCAGGATATCTGCTCTTTTCCAGTACTTTAGCAAAAGCTAAGAGTAGAAAATAAAATTATTTTTATAGGCTTTCACTGTTACTTTGCAGAAGTAGTCTGATAGTACAATCAAGCCCTCCTAAAGAAGCCTTTGGAAGGAAAACATCACCAAAGAATGGAAGCAACTCTTGTTTAATAGCTTCCTTTTCTACAAAGATAACAAGTTAAGCACTTTTATCTGCAGGAGACTTCATCAAACCAGGCTTTGTAACTTGGAAGATCAAGTTTCTGAACAGTCTGTTCTTTGGGAATCATGACAACGTATGGTTCTGATATGCTGCTTACTTATTGCATTTGTTATATAGGTGTTTTACTTTCAGTTTGATTTTCTTAGAAAAAGATGGTGTGAAATAAACATTATTCCATATTTTCAGATGCACTGATTTTAGCGTAGCAGTCAGATTGGTTTGTCTCCTGACCTGATTCTGGCTTTATTGCCAGTCCCATACAGCTCCTAATACCTACATCTGTAATTTTGTGGAGATATAGGGCCATATACAGTCAGTCATGCAATCTTCCTATTTTATACCTGGGACACAAATCTGAGGGGTACTCCTGAAGTCATCTCTTTCGTTTGTCTGACCATGGAGATAGACACATGCCATCAAGTGATGTGGGTCCAGCTTATTCAACAGCAAGAAGGCCTAAGGCTCTAACCTGGTACTTAGTAGCTCTCCATGGCTATCCTCCCTAAAACATATCCTTCTGTCCTAGGTCACAGACCAGCCAACTGAGAACCTCTTTCTGTTATAAACCATGTAGGATCCTGAACCATGAGTCGTCCTGAATGAGTTGGTCTGTATCTGCTGTGGGACTCAAACCTTAGTGTCCACCCTAAACCATGAATTGAGGTCAGTTTTCTTTGCAGAAGCCCTATTAATTTGATTACAGATGAAATATACTGAGGTAATGAATAGTCCTCAGGAAATTCCATATAGACTAAGGATCCCCAACTCTGTATCTAGTCACATGATCCCTATTTATTTACCTAAAGTATCATCCTTGCTTATTCTACCTCTTGGAAGCAGTATCCAGTCCTTACTTCTTCATGTCAGACAAGAAACTCTGTTTCAGAAACAAGGCAGGCCCTTGCATCTCCTGATGGAATCTCAGTGAATGATTCTCTTCTTAAGTTCTAGATGCCCTGCGAAAAACTGGGAAATATGTTACCCTGAAATTGTAATCTGTCTAAGTGGACGATGCTGTTTCATTTGTGATGTAACCATGGCATTCAAGATCTCGCTTAATGTCTAAGAGACTATTTTATTTATTTTCTTAGCATTCATTGTGTTGTCTTTTTAGTGTATGTTCCTTGGGAACTTTTCTTACCTTCCAGGACTGCAGTGAATATGTTTCTCAGGAGAGTATTGAAGATGATGCCCCCAGAAGATATCTTCTTCTGAAAGGAAACCTTCATTTTCTTCTGAAAGCATTAATGCAGTCTCCTTTTGAGGTGATTGCATTATATTATTCCACTAATATTTCTGTCACAGAAAACAGATATTTTGTGGCTTTCTTTTCATCAAGAACAGTATCTCAACTGCAAACCTATATATGTCCAGAGCCCTGTGCTGCCCTTTCATCTAACTCATCTTTTATGTTTAACATCATGTTAGATGTGGCCTAGAATCAGAAATGTCAGCTTCTATCATACTGTCCAAACCTTCAGAATTCTGGAGAGTGTAACCTGCAAAAAACAGATCCCAGAAAGCAGCTTTCTGCTTATATTACAACGGCAAAAGCCTTGAAGAAACCAGATCATGTTTTGTTTGTTTATATTTGCACCTAATAAGCTGAGAACACAGCTTTCAATTTGTTTGTGGGCTGAATATTATTCTGTTATGATTTAATGGTTGAACAGATTCAGACATCTCCCAGAACTCATGTGCTGGTTGTGATGGTATCTAATGCCTTTTCTTGTGGTATATGTTCTGTTGATGTTTAAGCAACTGGCTAGTTATTCAGTTATTTAAAAAATAGGTTTAGAGGTGGTTTACTACAAGAGGTGTCAAATGGATGCTAGTGGGAACTTCCACCTGTCTTCTGAATACACAGAACAGTCCTCTGTCCAGTTAGGTATCTGTGAAGGTAGCGACATTGTGTGAAGCAGTCACAAGTTGCTCCTATCGTCCCAGTGGATACACTTCACTCCACATCTCTGACTTCCTCCTGTTCCTAGTTTTATGTTGTTAGTCTCGTGCTATAATGTAGTTAGAAATATTTGTAATTACTGAACTGAGTAGTAACTAAAATCTTTACAGCCTTGTTGACCCTAGGTACAACCACAAGACCGATATATGGGACAAGCTTGCAACCTTAAAAATGTCCCATTACTTCAAAAAGGTCCTAATACCTAGTAAAACCAAGTTTAAAAGCAGTCTGAGTATTGCACTGTGAATCTTCTTCAGTCCCCATGAAATAATTCTTCCAGTGGCTGTACATTAGTACAATATGGTCCTGACCACCATAACAGGATTGTGCTGCTCCCAGGAGGAGGTAAGTTCTCAATTTCCCACCCAAAGCAAGGAAAAAGTAAAGAATGACCTATGAGTTCTGACACTGAATGTCCTGAAATATGAAGTGAAATGAAATACCACTACATAAAGCAAAGTAATGAATAAGAAAACAATAAAAATGGAAGCTCCAGTAAAACAATGTATTTATTAAAGTTAAGTTTTTGTCATAAGAACTTCTTCAAACCATTAAAAAAACTATCATATCAAATGCACTATAAATACTGTCTCAGTGTCTTCAACACCTGCCTACAATTTCAAACAATTGCAAATAAAACATTCAGAATGAACTGCTTAATACATAATCTCATATTACCCTTCAAGATTTTAACATGTACATTAAAGAGAAGTACTCACTTAGGATCATGCTCCATAAATTTCTAGTAAAATCTGTGGTTTAGGTTTACTTAGAAGTAACAAATCATAATCATCATCTGTTTTGTTTTCCTACATCAAGTAATTTGTAAAGAACTGAAACAATGTGCAGTCTGCATGACTCTTGGAACTTCTGCTGTCTGCACACCCCCCACCCACCCACCCCACTACACTATCTGGCTTAAGGTAGTTACTGAGTCAGAGATGGAACGTGGTGAAATGGGGGCTTAGGCAGGGTAATGGACACCACCAGCAGCCATACCATTACCCCATTTCTTGGCTGTCACTCCACAGTTACAAGAAAAAAGTGTTAAAACCTGTCATTGTGAATACTATTTTTTTTTAACATTTACAACAATCAATGACTTGTATTTAAAACTTTTATTTCATATTTTATAGCAAAACCACTGGTAGACATTTGCTGAACAAAATACGAGAGTCTGACATTGAAACCACACACAGCTTGAGCAGCAGTAAACCTCTCTTTCACTGAAACTCACATTTGTTGTAAATGCATCTGGCAACCCATTAGACAATAAGATATGTGCTGGGATTCATAGTCAAATAGCATGTAATAAACCACTAATTAGTGGCTATGTGAAGGATGCAGGGATTCTAAATTAAATTTGTAATGCACTTGCTATTAGCCTGGGGCAGCCCACTGAATGCATGTGTCCCTTTTCAGTGGCAGTCCAGGAACACTGTCTGAAGTAATGTAGTCAGAGTCATACTGGCACATGAAATCTGGGGGAATCAAACCGTGGATCACAAAAGCAGCTCATTAACAGTGGTAGCATTACTCATCTGAAGGAAGTACAAGACAGACTTTTATAGCCCAACACAGTGCAGCTGACACTTTCGTTCTTAAAAAAAGCTACATTAAAAATGCATTCATAGTTAAAATATTAACTTAAATTTGAAGACTTTATGCTGACCAGTTTAACAGCCAAATAACAAACCGAATATCAACAGTCAACAAAACAAGGAAACTAAGGAAAGTGCCCAAAGAACAGTGATTGTATGATGATGCTTCTTTTACACTCTCACTACTGTGGTATCAGTGGCAGATTAAATGTTCCTTGGTGTTGGGGCTGTTTTCCAACCCTGGGCCCCTTTGCACATATTTTAGGGACATGCATAAATTATGCATTCTTTAGTTCATCTTCCTGATTATTTTAACTTCTATTTCTTGATTACTACAGCAACATTTGTTAGAGTATGTTTTAAAGCTGTAGTTTTAAACATTGTTTTCCAGTAAGCAGTGAAAAAAAAAACATATGAACCAGTAATGACAGAAGTACCCATTTTGAAACATTTCAACTCTAAAAGGCCACACAGACTGCTGCTATTATAATCCTCTAATATCCATAATGAACAATCACTGTCACTTTCTTGACTGTGTACATGACATGTCTGATTGTGATGGAAATGGTCACAGTAAAGTATTTCAATTTGTCTTACACTAATACACAATAATGCCGCAAAGACAGACTCTATTAATTTTATCAACTCAGCAGTCAGTCATTTTTTTCCCACAAACATCCCCCAAACCCAGTAATTATAGCTACATTGTTGACTGCAACCTACTCAAATGTCTGTGTCAAAATAAAATAAATAAATAACAAGAGTGATAATAACCAAAGTCACATATTTCAATTTTTTTCACACAAACACACAGTAGCCAAAGTATTCCACCTTAATCCACATATACATAAGCATATACATGTACATATACGGGTCTACTTCTAATGACTGAAACGCCGATTCGCCGACAGTGAAATCACCGACACGAAACGACCGACAACGCAGTTGACCGACACGCTCGAATCCCGACAGACGGAAGACCGACAAGGGGAATGTGTAAGCGCGACCTGGTAAGTATGCGATAGTGAGGGATTTAGGAGTAGGGAGCGGACAGGTAAGTGTGCAATACTCAGGGATGTAGGGTTAGGGTGTGTGATAGGTGAGTGTGCGGTAGTGTCGGAGCTTGGGGTTCGGGGTGTGTAAGTGAGTTAGGGTTAGGGTGCAGGTAGGGAGAGTGTGCGGTAGTGTCGGAGCTTGGGGTTCGGGGTGTGTAAGTGAGTTAGGGTTAGGGTGCAGGTAGGGAGAGTGTGCGGTAGTGTCGGAGCTTGGGGTTCGGGGTGTGTAAGTGAGTTAGGGTTAGGGTGCAGGTAGGGAGAGTGTGCGGTAGTGTCGGACCTTAGGGTTAGGGTTTGGGTTAGGGCTAGTGGATATGTGTTGTAGTGTACTGTGTTGTTTACGTGTAGTGTGTCGGTGTTATGGTGTTCGGTGTTTCGCGTTGTCGGGTTTGTGTGTTGTCGGTTTTCTGGCGTCGGTGATTTCACTGTCGGCGAATCGGCGTTTCGGTCATTAGAAGTAGACCCACATATACACACACAAACACACACACATCTCTTCTCTACTACTACCTCTGTTGTCTCCATCTCACTTTCAGTAAAAGCTGGCAGAAATGTACAGTTGCTGATTGATGCATCCCCCATAATAACACTGCTGTGTTGTAGGCAAACACAAGAAATCCAAAAAGTGTACTTTACTACTGTCACCAATTACTGCTCACATGTTCCACTGGCATTGTAAAGAAAAAGCAAATTCTGAGACATTGAAAGAGAGACAGGAGGACCAGAAATTAGTTGTTTGCAGACTGAGAGAAGAGCAATTAAATGTTGTATGAGTGAGGTGTAAAGCAGTAGATTATTTTTAAATGTGTTATGGCTGGATTGAGCCTCGCAGACAGCACTGGGCCCTAGAGAGCTGCCTAGGTTGCCTTGTGATGGAACTGGCCCTGTACTGAGTATGTTGTATGTGTGCCAAGTATTTTCTCAATGTATACACACTATGCCAGCCTACCAAACTGGATGTTAATTACACTTTTAAATACTGATCAAATCACATTATGGCATGACATGCATATTTGTAAAGTTATGCTAGAAACACACTGAAAATGATTAGTACTGCATCCCTCCTTGAGATTCTGTAAGTATATACATTTGTACTGCATCCCTCCCTGAGATTCTGTAAGTATATACACTTGTACTGCATCCCTCCCTGAGATTCTGTAAGTATATACACTTGTACTGCATCCCTCCCTGAGATTCTGTAAGTATATACACTTGTACTGTATCCCTCCCTGAGATTCTGTAAGTATATACACTTGTACTGCATCCCTCCCTGAGATTCTGTAAGTATATACACTTGTACTGCATCCCTCCTTGAGATTCTGTAAGTATATACACTTGTACTGCATCCCTCCCTGAGATTCTGTAAGTATATACACTTGTACTGCATCCCTCCTTGAGATTCTGTAAGTATATACACTTGTACTGCATCCCTCCCTGAGATTATGTAAGTATATACACTTGTACTGCATCCCTCCTTGAGATTCTGTAAGTATATACACTTGTACTGCATCCCTCCCTGAGATTCTGTAAGTATATACACTTGTACTGCATCCCTCCTTGAGATTCTGTAAGTATATACACTTGTACTGCATCCCTCCCTGAGATTCTATAAGTATATACACTTGTACTGCATCCCTCCCTGAGGTTCTGTAAGTATACACACTTGTACTGTATCCCTCCCCGAGGTATTCTTAAGTATACACACTTGTACTGTATCCCTCCTGGAGGTTCTGTAAGCATATACACTCGTGCAGTATCCCTCCCTGAGATTCTATAAGTATATGTACTTGTACTGCAGCCCTCCCTGAGGTTCTGTATGTATATGCACTTGTACTGTATCGCTTCCTGAGGTTCTGTAAGTATACACACTTGTACTGTATCCCTGCCGGAGGTTCTGTATGGATATACACTTGTACTGCATCCCACCCCAAGGTTCTGTAAGTGTATACACTTGTACTGCATCCCTCCCTGAGGTTCTGTATGTATATGTACTTGTACTGTATCCCTCCTGGAGGTTCTGCAAGCATATACACTTGTACTGCAGCCCTCCCTGAGGTTCTGTATGTATATGCACTTGTACTGTATCCCTCCCTGAGGTTCTGTAACTATATACACTTGTACTGTATCCCTCCTGGAGGTTCTGTAAGTATATACACTTGTACTCCATCCCTCCCTGAGGTTCTATAAGTATATACACTTGTACTGCATCCATCCCTGAGGTTCTGTATGTATATGCACTTGTACTGTATCCCTTCCTGAGGTTCTCTAAGTATATACACTTGTACTGTATCCCTGCCGGAGGTTCTGTATGGATATACACTTGTACTGTATCCCTGCCGGAGGTTCTGTATGGATATACACTTGTACTGTATCCCTCCCTGAGGTTCTGTAAATATATACACTTGTACTGCATCCCTCCCCGAGGTTCTGTAAGTATATACACTTGTACTGTGTCCCTCCCCGAGGTTCTGTAAGTATATACACTTGTACTGTATCCCTCCTTGAGGTTCTGTATGAATATAAATGTGTACTGTATCCCTCCCTGAAGTTCTGTAAGTATATATTGTACTGCATCCCTCCCCGAAGTTTTATAAGTATGTACACTTGTATTGTATCCCTTCCCTAGGTTCTGTATGTATATGCACTTGTACTTTATCACTCCCCAAGGATGTGTAAGTATATACACTTGCACTGCATCCCTCCCCAGGGTTCTGTAAGTATATACCCTTGTACTGTATCCCTCCCTGAGGTTCTGTATGCATATACACTTGCACTGTATCCTTCCGTGAGGGTCTGTAAGTATATACATTGTCCCTCCCTGAGGTTCTGTAAGTATATACACTTGCACTGTATCCCTCCCCGAGGTTCTGTAAGTATATACACTTGTACTGTATCCCTCCCTGAGGTTCTGTATGTGTATACACTTGTACTGTATCCCTCCCTGAGGTTGTATAAGTATATACATTTGTACTGCATCCCTCCCTGAGGTTCTGTAAATATATACACTTGTACTGTATCCCTCCCTCTGGTTCTGTATATATATATATATATATATATATATATATATATACATACATCACTCCCCAAGGTCCAGTTAGTATATATACTTGTACTGTATCCCTCCCTGAAGTTCTGTAAGTATATACAGTTCTACTGTATCCCTCCCTGAGATTCTGTAAGTATATACATTTGTACTGTATCCCTTCCCAAGGTATTGTAAGTATATACACTTGCACTGTATCTCTAAGTATATACACTTGTACTACATCCCTCTCCGAGTGTCTATAAGTATATACACTTGTACTGTATCCCTCCCTGAGGTTCTATAAGTATATACACTTGTACTGCATCCCTCCCTGAGGTTCTGTAAGTATATACACTTGTACTGCATCCCTCCCTGAGGTTCTGTAAGTATACACACTTGTACTGTATCCCTCCCCGAGGTATTCTTAAGTATACACACTTGTACTGTATCCCTCCCCGAGGTATTCTTAAGTATATACACTCGTGCAGTATCCCTCCCCGAGGTTCTGTAAATATATACACTTGTACTCCATCCCTCCCCGAGGTTCTGTAAGTATATACACTTGTACTGCATCCTACCCTGAGGTTCTATAAGTATATACACTTGTACTGTATCCCTCACTGAGGTTCTGTATATATATATATATATATATATATATATATATATATATATATATATATATACACACTTGTACTGTATCCCTCCCTGAGGTTCTGTAAGTATATACACTTGTACTGCATCCCTCCCTGAGGTTCTCTTTGTATATGCACTCATACTGTATCCCTCCCTGAGGATATTCTTCATATTTCACTGTTGCAATCATTACATTTGGGTAATCTGCTGGTAGGTTGCCCTAAGTCGGCCTGAATTCCAAAGTCTTGGGTCCTGCGTTGGTTGCCATCTTCTCTTCCATGACTTCAGGTCATCGGGGGTATAAAATATGCAGCTGACACCATTTTCTTTAGTCTTTCTTGCCGCACGGCACCCGAAGCAGAAGCATTTCGCAAGTGCCGGTCGACCGACTACTGAAATATCCATGTTTGAACCAAAGTGTTCACTAAAGCTATGTACCCCGTTGGGGAAATTTTTTCTTGCTTTTTACTGATGTCACAAAAAGTTAATACTTGTATTACTTGTGGAAAGCAAATACCCCATAAGGATTACCATTTATACTGTATTCCCTACCTAGGCCCTGATCACAACGTGCCTGGCTGTCGGTTTTGTGCTAGATTTAACCAACGCAGTATTAAGCGTCTGTATATTTTTGCATCAAAGTATTTTGGAAACAGATTTAACTACCCAGAACTGTCGTCAGATAGCAATCCGACTACCGGAGTACATAAAAAATGCAAAGAAAAGGACAGAGAAAGGCTGTTGAGATCCAAAACCGATGATGAAGCTTCTCCTACGCCAGTTGCTGGTTTGCCGGTACTCAGTGAGGCACTTTCGCAGCCCCTGATACCCACTACCTTCAAGGTGCAGGCCTCTACCGACACCCACACCCATGTGGAGTCCGGCATGCTGCAAGATACTCAAGGTATTGGACCGACGGATGTATCTCCCTCAGATGGGTCCGGAGCCGCTGAGCAGGCACCGGCTTCTGAGGGTGTATTCAAACCTCAACATTTGTATATCAAACCGACGACAGCTGCAAAAACAAAAACAAAAGCAACTTCTAAAACTAAAAAAATGACGCATGAGCCACGTGCACAGGCCTCTATGCCTAAAAAACAGATGATTAAAATGGCTGAAGACCTTATTACCTTGATCAGGGGTACCCATCCCCCTCCAGATAAGAGGCCTAGGCAAGACACTGACTATGCATCTTCAGATCAGGTTTCTATTTCTTATGATTCCTCTTCTGATCAGGAACTATCTATTCCTCCCTATGAGGATTCTGATGCAGAGGAGTCTATTCCATCTGCATCTCCTCCTGAGGATTATTCATTTGGGGAAACATTGCATACTTTGAGGGAGCGTTTTCACTGGGAGAGTCAAGACTTCTCAGAATCAAAAAAGAGGCTCAGGGATTTCCTTCTTCTCCCTCAGCACAGGCCTTTAGCCATTCCCCCTGTCCTAGACATTATGGATGATGTGTTTTCGGAGTCAAGCTTGACTCCTGACTCCTTACCTCTGGCTCCCAGTAAGCCTGACAGATATTACAGGGTACCTGACTCACATAAATTTTTATTTAGAAACCCTGCTGCTGATCCCGAAACAATTTCACAGGGTCCAAAGGGAGTTAAGGCCTCGACAGCTAAAAATCCTACCCCCCCGACAGATATTCAAGGGCACTGGACAGATGGGGAAAAAGGTTTATACATCTGCAACCTTGGCAATCAGGGCCTTAAATTGTCAATTTCATATGCTTAAGTACCAACAACATGTTATGGGATTGCTGAAACAGAAAATTATGTTGATTTCAAAATGTGGAGAAAATAAAGAATTGCAGGAATTATTGCTTGCAGTTGAACAAGTAGGAAAGTATACTTTGCAATGTGGGTTTGATTCCTTAAAGGCCTCCTGCAGGGCTGCAGTTACTGGATCTGTGATTAGAAGGCATGCCTGGTTAAAGGAACAAAATTAGACCTGATCATGTTAAAGCTAAAATGCTAGATGCACATTTACAGCATGATTCTCTGTTTGGTATTAAGGCAGAAGAGGTTTTAAAGAAAATGGAAGACAAAGCTAAGTCTATGCAAACAGTTAAAGACTTTTTACAAATGCAGCCACCAAGATTCAGTAGACACTGGCCTAAAAAAACTGTTCCTTTCCTGTGTCAGACAGAGCTCAAAGGGGCAAATCCAGACACCCTAAGGGTTCCAGATACCAGGCGCAAGATTCATACAGGTCAAAGCAATGGGGCGCTTCTACCTCCAAATCTGGAGAAGATAAAGCACAAACCTACAGAAAGCAATCCCAATGACTTCTCTCTGCCTATACCAAGCACTTATCTTTTAGCAGCACCCATAGGGGGAAATTAGCACTTTTTGCTCAAAATTGGCAGTTAATAACCTAGGACAAGTGGGTACTAAACGTCGTATCACAGGGATACAGATTCCATTTCCATACTCTACCAAAGGCAAATGGTTGGCCAGATCTGCCAAAAAATCAATGGGCAGAGGCACAGAAACAGGTTACATCCCTCATGGATATGGGGGCCATTCAGATAATACCAAAACAAGAAAAAGGGCAAGGTTTTTACTCAAGACTGTTCTTGGTACCCAGAAAGGACAAGGCCTGGTGGCCAATACTGGATTTATCGATTTTGAACACATACCTGGACATTCCAAAATTCAAAATGCTGACTTTGCAGCAGCATCTGCCCATGCTGGGCAAGAATGCTTGGCTGGTGACATTAGACCTAAAAGATGCATACCTGCATGTCCCAATAAGACAATCGTGCAGAAGATACCTCAGATTCAAGGCTGGCTTAATGCATTACCAATTCTTTGCACTGCCCTTTGGCTTATCTACTGCGCCCAGGGTCTTTACAAAGTGCCTGGCACCACTAATTGCATTTTGTAGACAAAGAAGTATGCAAATATATCCTTACTTAGATGACTGTCTCATTCAAGCAGAGAACAAAGACATTCTTCTTCGACATCTGGCGTTTGTGAAAAGGCTTCTAACATACCTAGGGTACACAATAAATGAAAAGAAATCACAACTGGTACCCTCACAAAAGATAACATTCCTGGGTGCAAGCTTGAATACAACTGCTCAGATGGCTTACCTCATGCCAGACAAGCAAAGGCAACTGACTACTTCAAATTGATGGCAACAAAGACCCAGTTATTTGCAAGAAAAAATCTGCAGGCTCTGGGCTTCATGGCATCCTGCATCCTACTGATTCCATATGCAAGACTGCATATGAGGAAACCTCAATGGTACCTGAAATGTTTATGGAGTCAGCATTCTCACATTCTGGAAGCAATGATTCCTCTCATACCCTGCCTACAACAGGAGTTTCTATGGTGGGCAAAGGCATGTCACCAAAACATGGGTCAGCCCTTCACTCTTCTCCCTGCCAGCCAAACCTTGACAACAGACACTTCAGATTATGCCTGGGGGGCTCACATGGCAGGAAGATGGATTCAGGGCATATGGACCTCAAATCAAATGCATCTGCATATCAACCAGAAAGAGATGCTAGCTGTTCAAAATACCCTAACAGCCTTCAAGGACTTACTTCATCCAGGACAACTACTGATAAAGACGGACAACACCACAGTCATGTGGTATATAAACAAGCAAGGAGGCACACACTCATACCCCCTTTGCAGATTAGCCATGGCACTGGGGGACACTGCCTTGACCTACCAAATACATCTTCAAGCTCAATTCCTGCCAGGAAAACAAAATACACTGGCAGACGATTTAAGCAGAAACCTTATGGATCTCCACGAGTGGAAACTAAATCCACAAGTCTTCAGCATGATAACACAGAAATGGGGGAGCCCAGACATAGATCTATTTGCCTCTCCTCAAAATTATCAATTGAAAAGATTCTGCACAAGGACTTATCACAGACAAGCATGGAAAGTGGACGCCCTATCCTTCAGTTGGAAAAACCTATCATTTTACGCCTTTCCTCCTCTGCCTCTTCTCCCCAAGGTCCTCCTAAAAGTTAGACAAGAGAAACCAAAGATGATACTAATTGCCCCGGACTGGCCCCACCAGTACTGGTACCCATTCCTAAGAAACTTGTCTCAATACCCAGCTTGGACCTTACCTCAAAGACCTCAACTACTGTCCCAGCAAAACAATCAGATCCTGCACAATCAACTACAGACACTGAACCTGGCAGCATGGCTGATCATGTAGTTATACAAACAACACCTCTCAGTAAAGCTGTGATGGATGTCATTTTGGAAGCCAGAAGTACTAGAAAATCTTATGCTGACAAATGGAAGAGATTCTGTGCTAGGAATCAAGCACAAGGAACTGATACAGCAGAACCAAATATTCCTCAGATATTACAATACTTAACTGAGATGCTTGACAAAGGCCTATCTTTCTCATCTATCAAAATTCATGCCTCTGCCATTTCCGTTCATTACAATACAGAGCCACCAATCTTTTCTCTTCCTTTACTAAAGCAGTATCTTAGAGGAGCCAAAAATTTAAGGCCTCCTAGAAGACCACCATTACCTGCATGGGACCTCAATTATGTGTTGGAAAAGCTCACCCTGCCTCCATTTGAACCAGCTGCTACCGCTGATATAAAGTTCTTATCATGGAAAACAGCTCTGCTACTAGCAATTACTTCAGCAAGAAGAGTTTCAGAGCTACAGGCCCTCATGGCTGTAGATCCTTTTATCATATTTTACCCAGACAGGGTGTCTCTGAGAACAAATCCTACTTTTATGCCTAAGGTGGTTTCCAGTGTGGCTCTTAACCAAACAATTCATCTGCCAACTTTTTATCCTAATCCGCAGAACAAAGGGGAGAGAATTCTGCATTCCTTGGACATACACAGACAGCTAAGATTCTACTTGAGCAGGACTACAGCTCTAAGAAAAACTGAGCAATTACTAGTGTTGTATGCTGCAGGATCAGATGCAAAGGCTATTTCAAAACAGACAATTTCAAAGTGGATAAGCCACTGTATCCGTTTCTCCACCAGAGCGGCAGCTACTTCAGCAGCCTTTCTCAGAGGAGTACCAACCAAAGGCATTCTAGAGGCTGCTACTTGGAGTTCTGTTCACACCTTTACAAAGCATTATCATTTGCCTCTCTACTCTAAGTCCAGGGCAGGCTTTGCCACTGCAGTGCTGCACGGCCTTATAGCCGCACCTAATGCTGTTTAGCTCCAGCCTCCCAACCATAGCTTTGGGATTCTACCCAAATGTAATGACTGCATTACTCTGTCGCATATCGTCTACTCAGAGGCGATCTCTGCTTAACATAGAAGGCCATGTCAAACCCAGAGCTGTTGGACATGCTACACTTAAAGAAATCCCAATCCTCAGAGCTACACACTCCAGGGATCTAAACCTTGTCATCACAATAAACAAAACATGCTGGAGGGATAGGTTCCTGACCCAGAGACTCCCCAGACTCTGGAATAGGTTGCCCATACATGTCAAGCAGAGTTCCTCTTTGGACCTCTTCAAGAGGAACCTTGACGATTGGATGGGAGAAAGGAAATTCACCCCAGGGATCACGTCAGTCGCCCTGCTAGACAGGGGTCCAGGAAAGTAAATAATGTGGGAAGAAATAGCCAGGGAATTGTTATGGCTAGGCTTGTATAGGCCCTAGGGCTGATAACCTAGTACCAACCTATGAACCTATGAACCAATAGTGAGACAAGAAGAACATAGTACAGTTGTGTACACTTACCATAAATGTAGATGTTAGAGTGTATTCACTGTTGCAGTCCAGGTTACGCTCCCTCCATCCCCCTGTTATTCTGGAGTTTATCTTTCCTTCTCTATCTTCTACAACCTATGCGCTGTATTTGCTTGTAGATGAAGATAAAGTTTATATTGATGCATGTGTGTGTATATATATATATATATATATATATATATATATATTTTTTTTTTTTTTTTGCTACCTTTTTGGGGGCACCTGACATCGGGGGCAAGAAAAACTAAAGAAAATGGCATCGGCTGCATGTTTTATACCCCTGACGACCTGACTTCATGGAAGAGAAGACAGCAACCAATGCAAGACCCAAGACTTTGGAATTCAGGCGACTGAGGGCAACCTGCCAGCAGATTACCCAAATGTGATGACTGTAACAGTGAATACACTCGAACATCTACATTTATGGTAAGTGTACACAACTGTACTAAGTATATACACTTGTACTGTATCCCTCCTGGAGGTTCTGTATGGATATACACTTGTACTGTATGCCTCCCTGAGGTTCTGTAAGTATATACACTTGCACTGTATCCCTCCCTGAGGTTCTGTATGTATATACACATGTACTACATCCCTCCCTGAGGTTTTGTAAGTATATATTGTACTGCATCCCTTCCCGAAGTTTTATAAGTATATACACTTGTACTGCATCCCTCCCTGAGGTTCTGTATGTATATACACTTGTACTTTATCACTCCCCAAGGATGTGTAAGTATATACACTTGCACTGCACCCATCTCCAGGGTTCTGTAAGTATATACACTTGTAGTTTATCCCTCCCCAAGGTTCTGTAAATATATACACTTCTACTGCATCCCTCCCCGAGGTTCTGTAAGTATATACACTTGTACTGTATCCCTTGGCGAGGTTCTGTAAGTATATACACTTGTACTGTACCCCTCCCTGAGGTTCTGTATGTATATATAAGTGCACTGTATCCCTCCCTGAGGTTTTGTAAGTATATATTGTACTGCATCCCTCCCCGAAGTTTTATAAGTATATACACTTGTACTGTATCCCTCCCTGAGGTTCTGTATGTATATATAAGTGCACTGTATCCCTCCCTGAGGTTTTGTAAGTATATATTGTACTGCATCCCTCCCCGAAGTTTTATAAGTATATACACTTGTACTGCATCCCTCCTTGAGATTCTGTATGTATATACACTTGTACTTTATCACTCCCCGAGGTTGTGTAAGTATATACACTTGCACTGCATCCATCCCCAGGGTTCTGTAAGTATATACACTTGCACTGCATCCATCCCCAGGGTTCTGTA